>NW_020884909.1:8084183-8212782 GCF_003945725.1 Corapipo altera | reverse complement strand
CAAGAAGAAAATTGCCTTGAGTCTCATAGCGTGTTTCAGTGTGCAGCAAGAGGAAGCTGCCCCAAGGGGAGCTGCTCACACCTCTTCCTTATCCCCAGATACAGCCATGGCACCCGCAGGCGATTAAAGCAGTAGCCAGTCGGCTGCAAAGAACATGAAGCTACTGTGCACTTGTGAGCACACAGAGCTTCAGGAGAACCCTTTCCTCCCATTTCTCTGTTTGATTCAAGACTCAACCAGATTAAAGAATACAACAATGAGTTCACCAAGTTTAAAGAGCAAAATTTCAATGATAATGTTCATAGTAGGTACTTTCTCCTTCCCTTGTGGTGCAGCTGGCGTGGTTGTAGCAGGGTGACTGGCTGCGGTTGTCCCAGGTGGTGCCGTCAGCGCCAGTGCCGGGGCTCCGGCATCAGTGGCGGTCATAAGCGGTGGCGGTGGCTGGTGGGGCTGCCCCACGGGCCGCAGTGCTGTAGTAGTAGGGGGAGCCTGTGAGAGATGAGACCACCATGAGGAAGACAAAGGTGGAAAGGTGCCAGCTTGGAGCATTCTGACGTGGGTGGCAGAGAGCTCTCCAGCCAGAGCTTCAATAAAGGTTGGGTATTAGAATAAAAATCACATTCATGTATTCTGCATAAGAAGTGGGTACCGTTGCTTTGCATTGCTGCCTGCAGTTCGATACCTTCTTCCCTTCCTTCACTCAAAACATCAATTTCATTTACTTCACCAAAACAGTTAATTACTTTTTAGAATGAAAGGTCAAAATAGTACAATAGTCAAAATAGCCCAAACCCACTACCACATTGTGACTTTTTTGATTTTCCCCCCTTCTTTCGGACAGGGAAGGAGGAGGTGGAGGAGGTTGAACCCCAAAGCATTCAACATATTTCACTGAAAGCACTTCTTTACTGAGAAAAGGCCTGAAAAATATTGGTAATGATTTTTTTTCTGTCCTGCAAGGCTACAGAGTGGTAGATAGAGTGATCACTCAAGGATCACCAGGAACCTGGACTGTTTGCTTGAAAGAGGAACAGTCTTTGACTTGTACTTGGAGAGACATTAATCTGTCCAGACAGCACCACTTGTTAAAAAAAGTTCCAAGCACACCAGCAATGAAGCCAACTCTGCTCCATTCTAAGAGAGGAGCTGACTCCACCAGGAAAAGGTGGTACCATCAGAGCTCAGTAGGGCCTGTGGACCTCTCAGGAAAACATCAGTGGCAGTGAAGCCTAGGGTGTGTTTTTGGCTGTTTACTTCCCACCCCAGACTCTAGCAAACCCTGCTCCTGCAGGTTCAATGATTGCCCAGTCCCTGGGTGTAGTCTGAGTGTGGCAGCGCCCCAGTTGTTCCATCTCCATGACCCTGCACACCCTTTGGAGTAGGAAGGAAAAACCTATGCTGCTGTTCACCTGCTCTCTGTTGAGCCAAGAGCCTCCACCTCCAGGAGGCTGGAGAACCTTTTGGCCTCTCCTCCTGCTGCACACCCTCCAGGTGAAGGCTTTGCTGTTCAGCCCAAAATGACCTGAGTGATTACTGCTGGTTCAAAAGCCCAAACACAGAGTGTGAGTTGCACAGTCAGCCTCCAAGAGAAAGCTCATGCACGGTCACCATTAACCATTGGCAACATGCAGGGCTACCTCACTATTGTGGGTCCACCAGGATCCATCTAAAAGACAAGCCCACCTGTTCCTTCTAGGCTGCTTTTGTCCAGAGTGCCACATAAGGAAATCAGCTCAGCCTTCTTCACCAGCCTCCTGCTTCTCATTTCCAGGGGAGTATCTACTATTGCACAGTATGTGCAATGCACTCCTTGGCACAGTCACAGCAAAGGAAACTTCTTTTTCGTGATCAGTGTCATACCACAGCATGTGGTACTCTGCAGCTGCAACTCCAAGGGGTCAGAAACAAAGGGGTTTGGCTACTGGAATGTGGCTTCTGCACCAGTCAGTGATGTGGCAGAACAGGAGCTTGTATGCAGGGAGGCAATCTGTGTTGTCCTCAGTATCATCTTTAGTGACCCAGACATTCACACTTAAAAATCAGACAAAGCCACCACAAAGGGATGGGTTCAAAAAGAGATAACCCGATCTTCAGGAGTGTCATCCCACCTGACTGGAAAGACAGTTTTACCATATCCAAGAATAACTCAAAAGAGTCTGTGAAATCACTGGCCAGGATAAGCATTTTCAAAGTTGTCTGTATACAGACTCCTAGGCAGGAACCTAACCCATCTAGGTTTATTTACTAAAAGGTAAAAATTTTAAGCCATAGCCAATGGCATCAGAGCAGATTCATTCAGAGGGTTATCATCCCATTTATGCTTGCACAAGTGTAGAGTATCCTTGTATTACCTGCTGAGGGCACCACAACTGCTAGCCTAGGATGGACAGACAGCCCTCTTCCAGGTAACTGACACCAGGTTAACAAGCCCGAGAGAATACTAGAAAGATTCAGAAAGACAGTGAATACCTTTCTCATTGGCAGTCTAAAATTAAATGCAGTATCCCAGTCAAAATCAAGCCATTGAAAACATGGAAGCCTTCCCTGGTCAAATTGGCTAGTCTTGAATGAACAAAGGCAAGTGTAACAGTACACCAGACTTCGAAATGTGCATGTCCAGTCTAGTTGGGATTTTAGGGATGTTCGCTATAGCAAGTGACCTGGGGGCTGCGCTCTCGGAGGTGCCCAGTTTTCTGGCCCATGCCCATCCAATGATCCATGGGGATCATTTTGCCCTGCCGGACAGGCAGTATCTTGAGACAAAACACTCACAGTGAAGGGTGGAAATGCTCTTTTCACCTACCACATCACCACAAGGTCGATGTTGAGCAGTCAGTAGTGGTCCCAGCAGAAACCCCAGTTCCCACCAGCACCAGAACCAGCACTGGCCATAACAGCTCAACTCAAGCAGAGGGGTGAAAAATCCAAAGGAGGAATCTGGCAGCATCAAACAATTTCACCCTGACTCACTGAGCAGTGTCTGGGTCCCACCGGAGCTGGATGCAGCACTTCATGAGGTTATGGAGTAAATGGGGTCTTTTGGGGGTCAGGGCCTTTGTTTTCCCACTCCCTCTTCCTCCACTGCAGTTCTGATTCAATGCAGCTACCAAAGCCCAATATTTTTCCCATGCTTTCCAAAGGTCTTACACTTCTCTCAAGTTAGATGTTTCCAGTTTGCCTTTCAGAAGTGCAATTGAAAAAGCTTGTATTTAAAGTGAAAAATGAAAGTATTCACTCTTCCTGTCACCATGCCCCCATCCAGAATAGACTTCTCCATCCTTCTGTCGTTTTTCCTTTCTAATTCATACTATCATCAATTTATTTCTTGACCCAGTCATTTCTAGTGCCTATTTGTTCTCCAATCTTTCCACAGAAACCCACAGAGGAATCGAATCCAATCCTAATTGACCAGCTCCAAGCCCTGCCTTTGCGAGGCACCATGCCAACACTGGCAGCCAGAACACCATAATGGTGCAGCCAAACCCACCCAATCAGTGCGCGGGAACCATGTCCGTGTTGGACATGGGACACCACATCAAGTAGAACCCACAGCGAGCATCATTGAGCCAAATACTACAAGCCAGCACAAAACTGAATCGTTTTTCTTCATTAGACAGTGTTGCTGTTATCCACTCTTAGCATGCATGCGTTGAGCTGACCCTATGTTGGCAAGCACCAATCCGTGCTGACAGTGACAGTGTGAGCCTCAGAACTCGTGTGCACGTGTTCATGTGCCTCCCTGCACTGTACCACTTGCACACGATTCACTTCACAGTGTGAGAAAAAATAAACAGGAAAAAGGGGCCTTCCCCTCACATCTTTGTCTGGCTTTGAGATGGGTACACCTGCTACAGCCACCAAGCCAGACACCACATGAGTGACCAGGGTCTGTGTCCTCTTCCCAGTACATCCCCCTAAGAACTCAAGGTCTATTGTCCCTCTTGCTATGGTCAAGGAAGGACTGAGCCAACCTCCACATAAAAGACTGTCATGTCCCTGCCACACAAGAATGGTGTGGGTGCCACCAAGGCTGACAGCAGGACTCGAAGAGCAGGAAGATGCTGCAGAGCTGCAGCAAGCAACTGACTTCTTCTTCTGCCCCTGCTTCTCTTGACCACTCTGGAGGACTGTGGCTTGGTTTTCTGCCCTTCCCCAAGAGCAGCAGGGCACAGAACCTGGGATTGCCCCAGAGAGGAGGGAGAGCAGGCCCCCATCTGCAGCATTTCCCAAAACAGCTGGGGCAGACATGGCTTGACTGCATGATGCAGAGGAGTGGGGAGCACCAAAGCAAGAGCAGAGCAGGCACTGGGGTGATGGTGCTCTTCTGGGTCCAGACAGCCTCTTCCCACTGTCTGCATGCCACAAGCATGGTTCTGCCTTCCCATGAAGACACCACTTCACACCCCTCACTGCTGCTCCACATGCACAGGACAAAGATTATAGACTAACAATCAAAGCTTTCTCACCATTCTCATCTCTCTCTCAGTTCCTATTCTCTTTACGTCCCCAAAAAAATAAAAAATAATTTTTCAACCCAAGTATACTTTCTTCCTACCACTTGCAAATCATGGCATCTCTCCTTTTAGCTCCGTTTTCACAGGTCTCAGCCTGGTGTGATTGCTGCTGTGCAATTCTTCCTTGCCAGCCCAGGGAATTAATTGAACATAGGCACTGTTAAGTGCTTACAGTATTACACTTTCATCTCAGTGAAAGGAACAGGACTTTGTAAAACAAACTGTGTCAGGCAATGTACCAGTCCTGATTAATTTTGTCAGGGTTTCTGTTCTGAGGCTGATACTGCCAGAGCTTTCTCTCAGGAGAGAATTACTAAATGCTCTCACGTATACTCCTGAGAGGAGTGGAAGCATCCTGGATATAGTGCAAATTAACCTCCTCTCCACTGCGGGTGCTCAGGCTCATCACTTGGCACCTTCTGGGTGTGCAGGGCGCCTTGGGGCAGGTTTTTAAAGCACTGCCACAGAGTCCTACTTGCCCTGAATTACCAGTAGAATTAGCAGGCACTAGGAAGACAAGAGTGCAAGATCAGAATCAGGTTTCCAGTGACAAAGGCAGAGTTGTGGTTAAGAGGGATTTTTGCAAGGCACAAGAGATGTCTGACCCATAGCCTATGGTTGATTGCGGAGACATTGCTCAGATTATATCACTGTACTTAGACCTACCAGTGGTCAGGCAAGGGGATTCTCCCTCCAGGAACCTCCAGTTCCCCCCATTTGGTGACCAGGTTGAACTGAAATGTTAAGTTAATCTTCAGGACTTGATGCAGAACAAAAGTTCCCAATTTCTTTTTCTTTTTGGTGCATCAAGACTTCCAGTCTCATAACTCCAAATCTATGCGTCGTTAAACACTCAAAGCAATATAACCTTATCTGTACAATCACTGAGCCTGTGTTTACTGAAACAGAAGATTTTGAAAATGCCAAAAAAAAGTATATCGAAGAGGGTAAGAGAAAGGAAGGCAAGATTATATATTTTAACAATTCGCAACAGCAAAAAATAAAATTTAAAAAAAAAGCATGAAACATTTCAATTTCAATAAAGCTGAAGTTTCTGAAAACAGGAGCATCCAAATTTTTTCGCCCTTGCCTCATTTAAACACAGATTCACAGCATGTTGTTGAGTAAATACTGCTGAAGAAATCCTTGCCAACCTGAGACACAAGCGTTGCTGCCAGGAGCATGCCATCCCCATAACTGTGCTCATATGACAAAGATGAGATGGAATTTGCCCCCAAAATGCATCATGCAAAAAGGAAAAGAGAAAAAGAGGATGAATGGAGAAGAAAGGGAATGGCACAGGTAAAGGTGTCCTGGCAGCAAGCAGCTGTCTCCTGGCCAGACTCTGCTTTAAAGTCTTCTCCTGATCCAGACCTACATATCTCCAACATATTCAGGGCACCATGGAGACCTACTCTGCCTGGCACCCTGGACAGCACACTCGGAGCTGATAAAAGCCCATCACCTCAAATGAAGAACTGAGCAGGTCATGGGCACAACCTACTGCTGATAGAGTTGAAAGGTTACTGTCCACCCCTGTGAGGCTGCATAGAGCTCAGGAATGGCTTTGGGATGGCTCCGGATGGTGCACACATCCTCCCTTGTGGTGGCAGACACTCACAGGCAGGAGCACAGCTCAGGTACCCCTCCAAAAGCCCTGTCTTCACAAAGAAGGGTAGGGTTAGGGCTGGGTTGTCATTTATTTTTAGTGTCATGCCTGGTTTTTTTGCTGGTTTGCAAGCAAAATTTAGAAAGTCACCTACAACCAGGCTTCCTAGGCCCATCCATGATGCAAAGCATTGCTGAAGCAGTTCTTCTGCTTCCAAAGGAGTTGCAAAATGAGATGTGAAGAAAGCATGGTGTATGCTCTTCCTCCTGGCAAAAGCATCTTTCCCATGCAGCCCAGCCAAAATCCCACCAGCGCTACTGGCTGTGGCCATGGAAACTGTGAGTTTGAGCACGGGGACTCCCCTGGCTTTGTGCAGCTATGCCCATCCATATTAGCTAGAGATCTGTCTGCTGATTTATGATGGAAGCGCTAACAAACCCGTAAATGTGGCACAGCAAATAGCAGCATTATACCAGCACCATGGCATGAGAGGCAGAGGCAGTCTATAGCTCCCCAAGGATTTGTTTAAGGACAAGAACAATGATGAATACAGCCTGGGTGGTTCAATTACATGGGGACTCAATTACTTAAAACAAAGAAACTGGACGAAAAAAGTATGACAAAAATTCAGAATTATTTCGCTGCTGGATGTCACATATAACAGTCCTGTCAACCATAAATCTGGAAATCTCTAAGGCATGCTAGTCTTGTGTTGAGAGATGACAATTAATTGGTATTTTACTTACCTCATCCATGCAAATTATGCAGGGAAAAATTCTAATTACTGCATGCTACATGTATATAAGGTCAAAGGGGGCCAGTTTTTGACAGTGGTGTAAAATGGATTATGTTTATCCTTCATATGAGGGCCATGATCCTGCATGAGCTACAGGGCTTCTGTCTCCCATCGCTTGTGCTGGCATCAGCAAGGCTGCACGGGCATAGTGGTCCCTTGCTAAGGAGGGATGGAGTGGGCAAACACACAGTTGTGGCACAAATGCAACATGAGGTCAGGGAGAGATGCAAAGCACTTACATGAGCAAGCAGCAATGGCATGGGGACTGATGGGGCTTATATCTGCCTGTAAGCAAACCGGTACCTCAAGTTTTGTCTGAACAGGATCCCTTACCCTAAACAAAATGCAGATCATGCTTTCTGGCAACACCCTATGTCTCTGGAAGGATTTTATCAGGCAGAAGCAGGATGATGAGACGTTTGGGTGGGGTTTTTTCTTGGCAAAGTGAATCAAGAATAATTATGCACCCCAAAGGAGACCTGCAGTCCCATGCATGGGCTGAACATAGGAACTGAGGACCAGGTCAGTACACATGTTCTGCCCATCTCAGGGGTGGAAAAACACTACACTTGAGAGCTCTGAGCTCTCAAGGCAGGGGTAGCCACTTACCCAGGAGTCCAGGGTTGGGAAACCTCCAGGAGTCGTTGTATGTTGAATACTGCGGGTGGCTGTATGGGGTCCCAGAAAACTCACTCCCTAGGTTAAAGAGACAGAACAAAATATTATTTGATTTGAGACGGCAGTTACCATTCTGAGAGAAAGGAGTTCTTCAGTGTGCACTGTGCTCCAGTGATAGCCACAGTAAAAGCACTGTAGGACACATTGAAGAAGGGCAATATGGGTGGGCAAATTATTAAGTAAATGAGTGCAGCCATATTTTAGGCATCCTTTCCATGCTGCAGCTCAGGCCTGCTAAGCTAGTGGGATTTTTTCAGGCAGCCCATGCTGAGGAACAAGGCAATGAGGAGGGATGGAGAGGTCTCTGGGACACACTGATGGGGTTGGTCCTTGCCTCTATGGCCCAAGAGCACTCAGGGCAAGAAACACAATACAAGGACAGGGCTGCTCAGATAGGGTCTCTCCTGCAGGACAAGATGAACCAGACAGTTTTCTAGACACTGGGTACCCTTCCAGGAGAACATGGTCACGGTCCCAGCTATTTGTCCAACGCTGTAAGCCAAGGAGAAGGATGTTTGCATCAGTTTCAGACATCTTGAACCTTCTAGACAAAGGCAGAAAAAATGCTTGAAGAGCTATTTATCTCCTTGCCAGTACCCACTCTCCCCATCTGTTTCTTCTCTTCACATGTCACCTCCTGCTTCATACTTCAGCTGCAAGTTATTCAGTACAGAGCTTTGCACCATGGGGCTCTGACCCAGGCCCTCCACTGTGCAAATACCAACACTGCTGCTGCTTTATAAGGAAATTTTCTTCAAATGACAGATTTCCACTCTCCTCTACCTCTTTCTCCCTCCTTTCCTTCTCTCTCTCCCACACATAAATATATACACGCACAGTGCAGCATGGCAGGAGAAAGGATAGGTTTCCTAAACCAAGAGGAGGAGGCTGCCACCCTGCAGCAGAAGATGCTCACCATGATTTTTGCCTGCTCTGGTCCTTGGTGCTGGTACAGCCCCTGCGCCGTACACAGGAGCTGTCTTTACCCCAGCTGGGCAGTAGACCCCTGGTGCCATGTCCTTAGCACCCAAGGCTCAGCACCCCTGCCCAGCACAACTGACAGACCCACCCTGGAGACCACTCCTGGGTCCCCAGGTCAGTAAGAGGCCTTCTCTCTTAGGACACAGTTTAGGCAAGTTGCTGGCCTGCTGGCTCCAGGAGAGAGGGGATGATGCTTTGGTCACCAAAATATAGGGTCAGATCTAGATCAGCTTGGTCTCCACATGATGCTGTTTCAGTGAAAATGAGTTGCCTCTCCATCTGCACCACAAGGTGAACACACTGAGTGTGCTGACAGCAGGACCTGCCCATCACTGGTCTGCTCCAGGAGGTCTCTGTTAGCATCCCTTTCTTGTTTCTCACTGCCCTTCAGACCTATGGGATTGCATCTAGCAGCCTCAGCCCTGACACAGCATCCACAGAGAGGAGGTCCCAAGTCAGCAGCAGCAAGTGCTTCCACGCTCAGTGCACCTTGATGTGCCAACCACATCGCTTCACAAGCTCAGAGAAGTTTTCTTTAGTGTCTCTAAGGAATGGTATTAATTCACCACGAGCCAGGAAAAATGAAGCTGTTTTCAGACCTTTCTTCACAGTGAAGTACACCATACCTACAATTCCTCTCTGCTCTTGACCCTATGGATGATAGACGACTTCAGCACCTGAACGTTACCTCCATCACTATGCTCAGTCTAAAAGACTGAGGCATGCCAAAGCTGGCAATGCCAGAAGATATGTCAGGAGCCACCTGATGTACCAGGGCCACTGGTAAAAGCATCTGCATTGCCTTCTGCAAGTCAGGAATCCAGCTCTCTCCCACAGGACACAGAAGCTTCTCTCTGGTCCTTTCTGCCTCTGCACCACCACAGCTGAGGCTGTTGTCTCACTCAGAGCCCTCCCTGCTTGCCTCTTCCCCACAAAGCCTTTCAGCTTCCGGCAGGTTTCTGGCCCAGCTTAGTCTTTCTGGTGTTTGCCCAAGCCTGCAAAGCACATGGGCAGCAATAGGTCTGCGAATTTCACTTGTGACTGTCATGATGTTTCCCAGTCCTTGAAGACTCACAGCAAGATCCTCCTGTCAGTGTGTGGCACACACAAATCCCTTCATCCTGTGGGTGTCTCTTCTAGAGGGAGGAGATCACACACCACTTTCTCAAGGGGTCTCATTTCTTCCTTTCCACAGGGAAGTAAGAAATTCAAAGATTTAGCCCTTTTTAGTTGCACAAAACAGTTCGGCTGCCTGACCAACATGACATGTGAAAGCTGATGGGAGAGACTCTTGCTGCCATATCCTCCCCTGGAGCTGCACAGTGCACGGACAGAGGGACAGGACAGACAGTACAGCAGGACAGATCATGATCCCTGCTGCAGGCTATTTGCACAGAGTGCAGAGAAGAGCCTGTCCTGTCCTTTGTGCACCAGGAGCACCCCAGGCTTCAAATGAAGCTCACAATGAACTGTCATATGCCTGCAAGAGGTGTGTCCCAAGGGGGAACATGCTCCCCTTGGACAACCTCTCATTTTCAGCTGTCCCACCGCCCTCTTTTCCTCCCTCTTTCTCTCCCTCCCTCCCCTTCACACCCACTGCTCCTCTCTCCTGTTCTCCCAAGGCTGCACAGACCCAGTCTGTCCCATGCTGATGCTGTGCACGCCACGGAGCTCGCAGCAGTGCTTTCCAAATGTTCATCGATGCTGCAGCAGGGCTGCGGGTGGGAATGGGCTGACACTTCATTGTTTCATCCTCTCCTGCCTTGCTCTCCTCCCCCACCATCCCCACTGCCCTCCTCCCCGCACTCGCACACAGACACACATCGTGGACCCTCTCTGGGGGATGCTCCAGTGCCTGTCAGGCTGAGGCTTCCAATTCTCTGTTTTTTATGCCTCAGTGGTCAGGGTGTCAAGCTCCTGCAGTACAGACCAGCCAGGAGCTCGAGGAGTCACTGAGCACCATCAGCTCAGTGACAGTGTTGCTTGCTTCTTAACATACTCTGCATATCCATCAGCCTTGCAGGGGGGAAAAAGAGAAAGAGAGGGAGGGAGAGAGTGCATACGTGAGAGAGAGGGAGAGAGAGAGTAGGACAGGAAGGAAAATGAGAGGAAAGAAAGATGAGAGAGGGGAGAGGGAAAGGAGAAGTGGGGAGAAAGTCTCAAGCCCTGCTAGTACGACCGCAGCACTTGGGCAGACATGAGTGAAATTAAGATAGATGAATGAACACTGCATGACTGCCTCATGAATTCCACCAGCTATTCTAAGGTCCATCAGCTACACTTCTTGACAGCAGTTTTTACCAGCCCGCCCTTGTCCTATTCAAAAACAAACACCACAGATCAGCCACCCAGGGGCGCACACACATGCAGCGTGTCACACGCATGAGAACGATGCCTGCCTGCACCACGAGGAAGGGGTGGCACTCGGACACATCCCTCCTTCACATGAAATGGTAAGCCCCCTCCACAATAGTTCGTACCTCGCTGAGACACAAAGACACAAACAAAGGGTTCCTGCCAGAGTTAGCCCACCTCTTGCCACAGACCTGGCTCCACGCTGCCACGATGTTCTGTGTGGCTGTAGCCCAAAAGGGGTCAGACCTTTCCACCACCCTGCCCCACCAAGGGCGAGGTACAGTGAAAGAAGGAAAAAAGAATGATTCCCAGTAACGCTGCTGCTACAAGCCAGTGGCAAGACCTGGGAGATACATTCCACTTTGAGATGGTGGGACAGAGATATAGACCCCTTGCCTACGGGGTTAGCTCAGGTGGCTACAGGTAGTCTGATGGTGGTGGATGGACCTTCAGCTGCAAAACTGTCCATTCTGCAGCATTTTCTCTGGGAATTATCAACTCACATTTACCAGTCTGCTTGGCTTTAAGGTAAGCTTCCTGCAAGTTTCCTTTGTAATTTTCAGGGAAACTGAAAAGCGTAAGCATAAAAATCTCCAGAACCAAGAGGTGAAGGAGGATGTCTTTTACACTGCTGTGGCTCTAGAGAACTGCTTCTGTAGGAAATGGGGAAGATGCAGGCACATTCATGCACTGGTACTGGATGTGGGGCAGAAAGGTGATGGAAAACTTCCTGCTCAGTGGAAAGGCAGGAGGATGAGCAGATGCTCAAAGCAGGGCCAGCTCTGACAGAGGTCATGTTCATTCAAGGTGTGGAAACTTCCTAGACCAGAGAAAGCCTGACCACTGTCACTGCACTAGCCCTGTTCACTGTGCAGAGTACCCAGCTGCAGTCTTTTGAGATAGCACAGCAGTCATGAGTGTGTCCCTTAGCCTGGTCTCCTTGAGACTATGTGACAATACCAGCAGAAACCAGCAGCCTAGCCAAACATGGAACAGGCTTGTTATCCAGCTGCTGGTAGCTTTGGACTGAAATGCAATTGGAGCAAACACTCAGCAAAGAAGTTCCACATGCCACTTCCAAGTATGCCACTGAAGTCTCAGAAGACCCCACAAATCAAAAGCTCCAGAGCTAGTACAGCCCAACCAGAGCCAGCTGCATGCAGACACACACGTTTGGACAATTTTTGCTGCATTTTCTCAGATATCAGGTTTTTGCATATGTATTTGCAAGAGGGAGAAACCATCAGGAACGTGGGGGTGGATGATTGTTAGCCATGTGATGGCTAGTGGTAATACAATATGCAGGTGGTTCAAGGGCAGGTGATACAACATGTAGGTGATACAATGTGCCTTCCTCTCTGCCACAGCCATGTGATGGCTCCCAGCTGTCACCCACCAGGGGGGGTGACCACAGCTCCATGCCTGCACTGTCCCTCCTGCCAAACCTGTTACAGCCAACAGGATTGCTCAAGCAATCCCCACTACTGGCTCTTTTTGTTAATCAAGCTCTAGGTTTAGGACAATGCCTTATGCAGCTCTTCCATTTGACAGGAAATTAGGACAAACCAGAAAAAATGGTGTTCAATAAACACAACTGCTTAAGTAACAAGAATAGAAGGTTGGGGGACAAAACTCAGAGCCAGGCCAGGAACAGCAAGACATTGCCCACACTTTTTTGGGGTTCTGTTTGGAAAGAAACTGCCATATTTTTCCCTAAACTGGGCTTCTGCAGAAAAACATCTGTCCCCATGTAGCCTAACTCTACCTTTCTCTTGTGCTGAGGGACCTTACTTTTTAAAATGAACACTCTCATGACTTTTATTTGTTTTCTGTCATTTTCTTTTGTAGAAGTAATCACATGGATCATAAATTTCTTCAGTGAATTCCAATAACAGTCATTATCCTGGTAGGGAAGACGTGCTTGACTGCATGTGGAGCAGGGATAAGCACTGCACTGAGCCACACATTCATACCTGCACATCACGAGCTGGCTCTGTGAGGCAGTGGCTATCCAAACACAGCCTGGAAATCTATTACATCAAAGTTCTGCCTGCCATAAGGTAGCCGTAGCCTGAGCTGGAGGTGGATATAAACCAAAACAGAATCGCGGAATCGCAGAATCACGGAATCACAGAATATGCTGAGTTGGAAGAAACCCACAAGGATCATCAAGTCCAACCCTTAGCCCTGCACAGGACCATCCCCAAGCATCACACCATGTGCCCAAGAATATCATCCAAATGCCTCTTGAACTCTGTCAGGCTTGGTGCTGTGACCACTGCCCTGGGGAGCCTGTTCCAGTGCCCAACCACCCTCTGGGTGAAGAACCTTTTTCTGATATGCAGTCTAAATCTCCCCTAACACAACTTCAGGCCATTCCCTTGGGTCCTTTCACTGGTCACCAGAGAGAAGAGATCAGTGGCTGCCCCTCCTCTTCCCCTCACGAGAAAGTTGCAGACGGCAATGAGGTCTCCCCTCAGCCTCCTCTTCTCCAGCTGGACACACCAAGTGCCCTCAGCCACCTCTCACGCAGCGTCAAGTCAAGGCCCTTCACAGTATTCATTGCCCTTCTTTGGACACTCTCTAATTGCTTAATGTCTTTCTTATATTGCAGCGACTAAAACTGCACACAATATTCAAGGTGAGGCTGCACCACTGCAGAGCAGAGTGGGACAATCACCTCCCTCGATTGTCCGGCAATGCTTTTGCCTGATGTCCCCCAGGACATGGTTGACTGTCCTGGTTGCCAGGGCACTGCTGACTCATACTGAACTCACCATCAAACAGGACCCCCAGGTCCCTTTCCACAGCATTGCTTTCCATCGCCTCATTCCTCAGTCTGTCCATACATCCAGGGTTGACCCTTCCCAGGAGCAGAATCCAGGACTGGATTCTGCCCAGTCCTGGAATTTGCTGAGGTCTCTCTGCAGGGCCTCCCTACTTTTGAGGTACTCCAAGTTTTGTGCCATCTGGAAACTTGCTTAGTGTCCCCTCCAGTCCCGCATCCAAGTCATTTATGAAGATGTTGAAGAGGACAGGGCCTAAGATGGAGCTCTGTGGAACCCCACTAGTGACAGGTTGCCAGTCTGATGTCACCCCAGTCACTGCTACCCTCTGTGCTTGATCCATGAACCTATTGCTCACCCACCACATGATGTGTTTATCCAGTTGTCGGCTGGACAGTTTGTCCAGAAGGATCCTGGGATAGACAGTATCAAAAGCCTTTACTGAAATCTAAAATGATCACATCAACTGGCTTCCCTTGACCAACCCTTAACCCAACCTTGGGTTACTTTGTTTGATAAGCAGGACTTTCCTCTCATGAAGCTGTGCTGACTGCGATCAATGACTGTGTTGTCCTTCAGGTGTTTTTCAGTACCTCCAAAAATAATCTTCTCCACAGCTTTACCAGGCACTGGAGTGAGAATGACAGGTCTGTAGTTTCTGGGGTCCTCCTTCTTAGCTTTCTTGAAAATTGGGACAACATTTACCATCTTCCAGTCAGGTGGGATCTCTCTGGATTCCCAAGACCACTCAAAAACCCTTGAGTGAGGTTTTGCAATGACATCTGCAGCTCTTTGAGGATTCTGGGATGAATCCCATCAGGCCCCATAGATCTGTAGGGATCCAGCTAGAGCAGCAGATCCCACACAATTTCAGGGTCGACTAGATGATCATTCTCACAGTCATGGTCCTCCAGCTCAGGGCACTGAGACCCCCTTGGTCTGTCATCCGTGTTCAAAACAGAGGCAAAGAAAGCATTAAACACCTCTGCCTTGTCTCTCTCCCTGTTTGTGAGCTTACCATCCTCATTCAGTAATGGGCCAATGATATTTTTATACTGCCTACTGCCATTAATGTATTTGAAAAATAATCTTTTTATTGACCCTCACATTTCTGCCAGCTTCAACTCCAGCTGAGTTTTGGCTGCACGAATTTTTTCCCTACAGCAGCAAGCAGAATCTCTGTATGCTTCCCATGTCACTTGAACTTGCTTCCACTGGGCACACATATTCCTTTTTTGCCTTATTTTCAAGAGAAGATCCCTGCTGAGCCAAGCCAGCCCTCTGCCTCGCCTGCTTGACTTCTGACATTTGGGAATTGCCTGCTCCTCTGTTTTTAGGAGGTGGTGTTTAAAAACTGACTAGCATTGATGGATCCCAGCACCTGCAAAACCATTTTTCCAGGGCACTTCCTTCCTAATTCCCTGAGCAGCCTGAAGTCTGCTCTACTCATGGCCAGAGATGAGGTTTTGCTGGCACTTTTTCTCCTCTCAACAGGGATTTTAAACTCAATCTCTTCATGGTCTCTGTGGCCAAGATGGCCACCAATCTCCACTTCACTCACAAGATCCACTCTGTTGACAAGCAGCAGGGCGTTTTTTCCAGTTGTGTCCCTTAGGATATGTTCTATAAAGCTGTCATCCAAGATTTTAGGAATCTTCTGGCCCAGGTTGTACCGGCTGTGTGATGGTCCCAGTTAATTTCTGGCAAGTTGAAGTCCCCCACAAGGACAAGGGGAGTTAATTTGGAAGTGTCCCTTAATTCCTCATAGAATACTTCATCAGTATCATCATCCAGGCTGGTTGTTCTATAGGAGACTCCCATGATGATATTTGCATTATTTGTTTGCCCCCCGATTCTTACCCAGAGGTTCTCAACTGTGCCATTGCCTATCCGTACATTCTAACCATTCTATTACATACAGTGCCACCCTTCTGCCTCTTTTGGCCTGTTTATCTCTCCTAAAGAGCCTGTAACCATCCACCTCCCTAGAGATGGCTTCATTATCCAGCAGCCCAGGCAGCATCTCGCATAATGTCAGAGGGATAAACTGTCGGGGACCTTAGAGATGCAGGAAAAGGGTCTGGGCTCTTGGAGAGAGAGAACAATAGCGTTGTTTTCTCTCAGTAAAATAAACTTTCCTCTCCACACCAAGCCATCACAGTGGTTCACAGTGGATGAGGTCTGCAGCCCTGCCTGGGAAGCTGCTGCCTCTGCAACTCACAGGACTCACTCGCTTAGAAGTTTTCCTCATGAACAGGGAAGCTGGGAAACACCTTTCAGTTAAAACTTCATTTCTCATAAAGATCTTTCACATCACTAGCATACTTTTGAAAATCTGTAACAATTTGGACAACACCTTTCAGTGAAAAAGACTCCTGGATTTCAATTTTTTAAAAAATAAGTTGTTTTCCAAACAAGTCCTTTTCTTTTAAATGCTAAGTTTTAAAATTGAGTGCAGTGAGGCTAAAAAAAGAAAACCTATCCGAAAGTCTCAACTGGAAAACAAACTGTTGTACCTTTGAAGAAAAATCCAAAATAATTTTTATTGTTGGTTTTCGTTTTGATTGAATCTTGGACTTTCTTCCAGTTTCAACTTTCATCAGCAAACAGCAGGATCAGTGATTTATACTGTTCTAATTTGTAAATATCAGCTGTATTTAAGCTGAGGGACAAGCGACCCAGGGCATGCCACAGGCTAACCACCAGTCATCTGCCAGGTCTCCTCCTGGTCCCTTGCCTATTCTTTGTCCAGAAGTCCCACAGCAGGAAGGAAATGGATCACTCCGCTTTCTGCTCTGCAGACCACGCACACTTGGTTGTTAACCTGTCTGCTTGAGACCAAGCAGTCTACATGCTACAAAAAACAGAAATGCAAAAAAATGGGAAAAATTACCAAACTACAGCCCTACTGCAATGAAGCACATATTTCAGAAACAACATTCCTCCTGGGAAGAAACTGAACAGGAAAATACACTATATATAGCAAAAGCCTGCCATGATCTACCTGATTTGTCTCAATGAAGACACTCAGGGTGATAACTAGCTAAAATCCAGGACAAGCCCATGGGATTCATAGGTCAGTCTTTGAAAGGCAGGCTGGGAGAATTTCCTGAAGGTTGTATTACCAGAAATTGTGCCAGGCTGAATGACAGGTCCAACATGTGGTAATGGATGCTGCAGCCAGATCATCCTGAAAGGACACAGCAGCTTGGGAGGGCCATACAGCCATTTCAGGTGTCCATGTGTTCCTCGTGCCCACTCTCGCATGCAATGCACGAACCACGCCCACCACAACAGGACATAACCCCGCTCTGAGCTCCCTGAGCTCTGGTGGCGCTGGACCTGGCATGAGTTGTGGTGGGAAGGAGCTTTAATGGAAAAGAAATTTTTCCCAAGGAGACTAAAAATGCCATTTTGGAAAACCTCTTCAACAAGCAGTTTCAAAGAAGAGAAGCTGCTTTTCAACACACTTGAGACCTTCCCATCAAAATGGGAAGCCCCTCTCAGTCAGTGGAAGCATGTTGACTTGATATTGTATGCAGCAATGTATCTATTCTGAAAGGAAAAAAGTAAATAAAGTACTAATAAATGGAAAAGGGAAAATGTTTTCTGTACAATTAATATCCTGTCTCCACCCTTTTGTTTGTTGGGGGGTTTTTGAGAATGGAATGGAAAGCAACAGATTTTGGCAAAAGAACAGCCATCACCAATGATTTGCAAGTAAAACTTTCCTTGCACAGCACAAAACCTTCACTTGTTGATCTCAAATGAAAAAAAAAAAAAGCCTGACAGTGAGTTCTTAGAGCACTAAGCTCTCTATCTATACTGTTTAAAGACAATATGACAGAACAGTGTCAAAAATTTCATCCACCTCTAGCCAAGACAGGGCCTCTGGAGCTGCAATATGCTGTAACCATCAGGCCAACCCTGAGACACTGGCACTCAAAGAATCCTAGGTAGTGCCACTAATAAGGTAGTATGATTAATAAGACAGCATTCTGCCCTGCCCATTGGAAGAAGAGTGAAAAAATGTGGCAGTAACTGGTAATTACCAGGGCCACTGATGTAAGCAACCCTGCTTCGGCACCGGCAACACCCTCCTCAAACAAACCTGAACAAACAGGGAAAGACCTTTTGTTTGTTTAAGCTCTCTTCTCTCCTAAAAGCAAGACGAACAACCCTTTTTTTTCCCCAAGAAGCTACATACATATATATATATAAAATAAACATATAAAACTATACACTTCATGTTTGGTTACCTACAGATACCTTCACAGCCTGGGTGCCAGTGTGATGCTGGGGGCAAAACCCAGGGTCTGCTCCCTTAACTGGCAAGGTATTGCATATGGAGCCACTGGTGAGGGAACCGATGAGTCTTTTCCTGGGATGTCAGGGACTGCAGCACCAGCAGCAAATAAATCCCAGAAGCACCAAGGGTGCATGTGCAGAAACACACCCCACAGACAGGGACAGACATACACTGATAGAGACCTGCCAATGTAGATATACAGGTATATGCATGCTCCTTACACATGTAGGCTTGTAAATCATCTGGCAAATCCACTGTAAGTGGATAAATAGATAACTTATAATCCTCTATGACCCCTCATATACTCACACTGGCCAAAAGCACAGCCAATTCATGTCTGTCATGTCTTGCAGTCATTGATTAAGTCTTAAATAAACAGCCAAGGTTCAGTCATTACCCAAATTTGCACATATGTGATTTCAAAGTGAAATTAGCCCCTACATTGTCTAATTGTTCCTGCACATCAGTCAATGAGAAGTTTATCACAGTTGTGCTTGGAAAGCACTTGTCACATTCAGAGAGCATCTCTGCAAAGTTTCCAGTCCCATCAAGACTGCCAATTAACTTCTAATGAATGTTGTATATAATTTTATCACCACACAGATTGGCCACTCTTTCACTCTATTTTATCTTTACATTACCTAGCACCTGCTCAAAGAGGTACTATTTTAACGGTTCTGAATAGACTGTCATATTTTAAGAAAACAGTAACATGCAGATTTTTTTAATACTATCTCATTTCCAAGAAGCTACAAGGCACAAAATCCCATCAATGACTAATGAGTTGTGGGTTAAGGTGGACGTACCTTGCTGAGAAGTCACTGTAGTATTCTCGACCCGTGCTGCCTGCCATAAAATTTTAATGCTGCTTCTGACATATTTATGAAATATCTAACCTAGTCTTTGCAGGATGACAAAAAGATTTAGATCCGCAATTACTGCAAGCACATAGTTTTTAGCTATACACTTTAAACTTTAGTACACAAAGGTATTTAACTTTAACACAACAAAGATAGGTGGTGCCACAGAGCAACCATATTGAAACTGCATTAGGAGAGATTTATCTCCTTGTATCTGGAGGACATCTACTCAACTCATCTACACAGAAGATAGCATTGCAATTAATGACAATGACGAGTTCGCCCCTTCCCTCTCCGAGCTGCCCCTGTGGAGTCCTCTGCCCTCTCCACCAGCCACCAGCATGCAGACTCTTGAGACCCCAGGCAGACCCAGAAGCAAGAAGCTGCACTGCCAGCAGTGATACCAAGATAAGCAAACCACACTTGCCATATGCAGAGCCTCAACACTGGTGCTGCCCTATGCTGGTCAGGAACATGCTGACGCTCTGTTCAGTTGCAGCAGCTGCTCATCCCAGCCTGGCTCTCCCCAAGCCCAGTCTGTGGGATTGCCAGCAAAGCCCCAGTGCACCCTGTGCCCAGTACAGGTGAGTGGCACAAAGTGGGTGAGGGGCACGGAGAGGATGAGGGGTATAGAGTGGACAAGGGGGCAGAGTAGATGAGAGTCACAGAGCAGATGAGGGGCACGTGGTGGATGAGCAGCACAGGGTGGACACGTGGCACAGGGTGGACAAGGTCATGGAGTGGATGAGCAGCACAGGGGATGCATCCATGCAGGACATCTTTTCATGCCTGTGTGCCCAGGCTCTCCAGACCTGTACATATGTAGTCCCATGGCACATCAGGGCAGGCACCAGGGCATTTCACCTTCTTTGCTCCACACTGACCAGCTTGGTAGCGCAGGTGGAATGAGAGGGAAAACAACTGTGTCACAGAATATATCAAGCTCTGCAATATGGTTTCATCCCAAACTGGTGTAATAAGTCCCAAGAAGTATCTTGTGGGATGAAATTCTCCAAATTATGCAGCAGAAATACTGTGTTTGGTTCAGATTAAATCATTCCATTTCATGATCCATCCTGACTTGAGCCTTTTCTATAATTTCAGCCACACTATAATGTGTGGTTAATTCCAGGAATTACACAAGTAATTTAAGTAGTAGCAGGAGTAGATAAAATGTTATGAACCATTATAACATTGAGTGTGAAAACTATAAAGTCTGGAAATTAAGCATTTTGGTAGCTTGATAAATGCATTTTGCTGCCAAAATGAAGGCTGTTCTCAATTCTGTGCAAATGCAGGTATGTGAACAGGGGCAGGAAAGCATCTGCATGGCTGAGGGAGCATCCTCCCACACCATCATATTCTCAAGCACTCCACTGGTGCCTCAGTCCCTGGAGACCATGTCAGACCACACCATGGGCTAGCCACAGTTCAGCTGGGACTTGGCCAGCAGCTGTGGCTGCACTGGGCGAGGGCCGGGCCCTGCCCTTTCCATGGAGGTGGCAGACTTTCAATGGATGGAAAACTCTCTCGTGCTTGTGTAAACCCCCTACATGGATGAGCTCTGCCAGCTGAGCCACAGAAAATCTCAGCATCTCAGCCCTTCTGCCTGCAAGACCAGGCTTTCAACTGGACTGGAGGCTTCATCCAGAGGATAGCTTGTACAAACTCTGAAATACAGAGACACATCCCCAGCAGAGATGTCAGTTTTTCTTTCTGATGCCAAAGACAATGCAAATGAATGCCTGAGTGACAGAAGACAGATAATTTCTCACTTGATTTTCATGACAGTGCTTTGGTTCTACACCACATCCACATCACAGTCATCCTTTTAACGCAGAGTGAAAACATGTCAGCTGACCTCAGGTCAGCTTCTGGGCGTGTGGCAGCTCAGTTCTCTGGCACAACAGACTCTGTTCGCAAATGCTTTGTAATCTAAACCAGTTTCAAGTAATATATGCAGATGCTAGCCTGGCTTGATCCAGCTGAATCAGCCAAAAATTTTGCCAAGGAAGAGAATACACAGGTGGAGAAGAGATGATGCATAGCAAGCTGATGTTTGAGGACACTGTGGCTGTTGTGGCACATGCCTCAGGGGACTCATAGCTGCCAACAACCCTGTGCACAACTCTATGGGACCAGGCTCCTCACTGACTCCTGGCATTATGTTTCCTGACTTCAGTAAATATGCAAGAATCAAAGACAAGACAGCCTGGGCTGAGGCAGCTCCTTCATGCTGAAGGAGACCGGTAGGACAAAAAGATGGAGCAGCACCAACACCCTGTGCCCACACCTTCCACTGACACAGCAAGCCGCCCTTCTTCCACCTGGGCAGTGCCTGTCCCCCCACAGAGTCCATGCACACCTCTCCATGTGAGTAAAACATCTGTGTTCACCTGGCAATTATTTATTCTGCAACAAAACACTGAGGGAGCAAAACATCTGAGACTGACAGGATTTAATGCATCTGCGGTTGAACGGATGTCAAGTCAGGACAAAAGTGCTGCTTTTAGCCTTTGACTTCAGATATCACAGTTTGGGTCCTTGTCTCAGCCATAGTCTTTTTAGAACATTGAACAACAGCTCGATAGGCGCAGGCCAGGCCTCAGTACAGGGTGAGAAGTTGCTAGTTTTGATTGGGGTAGGCAAGGCATTCTTCCATTAAACAACATGTCAGTTTGTTAGGATTGAATACTTGTTCTGGTGTGAAGTCCCAAGAAACAGGGGTTGTTAGATGCCCTAAGAACCTGCCTAAATTCATCCATGTCCCTTGCAACCCAGGAACTGGCCCCTTTAGAGAACATCTCAGTAAATTCTCTCTCGAAGTTGGTTTTGTCCTAACACAAGACAACAAAAAAGACACTACCTTCCCCACTCCCCATAATGTTTTAAGAGCGTTGGTTATAAGCAGTAATACAGCCAGACAACTCAGGTAAGGGTTAGTAAGGATCACAGGCGCTTTCATTACCAGACCCTCTAGGTCAAGATTAAGAAGGGGAAAAAAAAAATTTGATTTTATCCCCTTCTAGGTCTTCTAAGGGGTAAGTTCCACACCCTATCAAAAGTGTTAGTAAAATTACAGGGATAACCACTAAAACTGGGCAAATTGCCATGTTTTTGTTATATGTTCCGGGTTAGCAAAACAAACAGATAAGTGAGGCAGTTGTTTATATAAACAATCTTCCCTTGGTAGTCTTCCCGGGTTTCGGCACCAAACATGTAGCTGCTTACTTCGGGTGAACGCCAGGTGTCTACCAAGGCTGCACAGATCTCCCCTCCCAAAGGGGAGACGGGGAAAAGAATTTAAAACCCAGGGCTTACCAAGAAAGATAGTTTTATAGTCACACGGAGATGGAAAACACTATAAGCAATATGCATACAGAGAAGAACTAAAAATAATGATACTTCCCACAACTGATGATCTTCTCCCTCCGAAGGAACTGCCTGAACTACCCCACTCAGTACCCGGAAGAGAGAGCTTGCTTTCTTCCCATCTGTTACATATCCAAGCTGACGTAACATGGTATGGAATATCTTATTGGCAGAATACACATCAAATGACCTATCCTATTTCCATTTTCCTTCTCAGGGAGGATAACAAACCCATTACAGTCTTCTTATGTAGGAACTGAGGAAGTGACATTTAAATTTCCCAGCTGACTCTGCAGTCAGTGCAGAGCCTAATCCCAAACTTACTGCAGTCACAGGAGACAGATGACTTATTCTTAGTTGAAGTCCTCCAGTGCCATATTTGCTGCTAGAAATAAGTGACCACATCCTTCTTTTTGGAGACTTCTCAATTCCCCATGCAGGCTGTCCCTCTTCTCCTGGTTCAGCCACACAGCCCACAAGCAGGAGACATGTCCTCAGACTCTTATCACCTGCATCCCCCTGTCCAAGAGTTCACACCTTCCCCACACAGCTGAACACACAAGATTTTTCTAACATGTACACTGCTTCCTACAGCTGGACAACCTCTGCTTTAAACTGTGTCCATGGAACACTTTCTTTCATTTTTACTACAGCATGCCATTTTGATTAAAAGTTCTCTCTTAATTTGGCTTTATTTCTGTTACTCCATTTTGTTTCTTTTGCACTGATCACACTACATTGCATCGCACTGCAATCTATTGTAGTGTCTAGGCACTTCCTCTCATTTTGATAAAGTCTCAATGGGTCCAGAAACTCCTGGAAAGAGAATACTTTATTCTCAAAGTATTTAATTTCAATTTGTGCCATAGACATCAGTTCTGAGCACTGCAGTTTAACACAGGGCTGATGTTCTATGTTCAAACAGTCCTAACTGCAAGCAAATCCCCTTCAGCAACAATTACACAGAAATCACACCTACATTCTCGGAAAACAAGTTCAGCAAATTGCAAAAAAACTGAATTCATAGACAACGCTCTGCAGAAGAATGGCTGCAAAGCCCCCCAAAACATTTGCAGGGGTCGTCCTGCCATGAGAGACGTGAGTGTGCAGGGAGCATGAGATGCCTGGTTGCAGGCCTTAGTCTCCAGCTTTCCCTTGGCAACACAAGTGCTAGAAGCAGGAGACATCCAGCTTATTGCAGGACAGCTTGGGAAGCGCTCAAAGCTGGGCCAAAATGGAACTCAGAACCAGGCACATCTCTCAGTGCACACAGAACTCCAGGCTGGGGATGGCACATGAGAAGACCCCGTGCCACAGGGCTTCACAAGAGGTGGGCTAGCCAGGGTCTAACACCTGGGAGGAAATAAACCACCTCCCATCCCCCAGCACACAAGGAAGCACTGGGCAGTTTGGCTGTTGAGCTCAGATATGATGGGAACACAAAAGGCTCTGCCACCCTGGGGTGGCAAGGCATGGTGTGGCAGGGAAACAGCAGCCATGCCACACACCTGCAGGCCATGAAGTGCTTTCCAGTCTGCTTACTTAGAGAATCTCAAAAACACAGCTTGTCAGGAAGCTGTCTGCCTGATTCTGGTGGCTAGCTCTGGCTCTCACACACACTTCATATGTTAGGTGCTTCAGTGCCTGAGCCACTGCTGGCCGCCTTGACAGATGCTCAGCACAAGGCTCAAAGCTCCAACAATTTGGCATTTTCAACCAGAACACTTTTGTAATCTCCAATTTTTTTAAACTCTGGGTGCTGACACAACACAAGGAGACACAACCATGAAAAAACAAATGTTCAGAAATGATAAAGCATTTTGTGTGTTCTCACATGGCTGTTTCTCTGGTCTGAGAAACCACACCATGTGCAAGTGGTTTGAGTTCAGCCCTGCAAGTACAAAACAATCCAGGTCAACTCTAATTGCACCTTCCCCTCTCAGAGACAAGGCCTGTGTGTGGCCCAGGACACTGGGCACCTGAATCATAGATTCACAGAATGGTTTGGGTTGGACAGAACCTTAAAGCTCATATAGTCCCAATCCCCTTCCATGGGCAGTGACATGTTCCACTACACCGGGTTGCTCCAAGCCCTGTCCAGCCTGGCCTGGGACACATTTGGGGATGGAACCACAACAACTTCTTTGGGCAACCTGTACCAGTGCCTCACCACCCTCATAGCTCTGCTTCACTAACACAAAACATAACTTTCCAAAATCAGAACTAATTTACACCTCATGACTTTCTAATTACAATTAGCTTTTCCTGCTTTCCTTTATTGTATTTCCACTACAAGATAGCTGTCCATAATGACACATACCCAGCCAAAAGGCGTGGGCTTGGGTAGGGCAGAGGACGCAGCAGTGTGCCTCAGCCCTGGCACGCCATATCCTGGCTGGATACCAAACTCCTACACTGGGGGTGGATCACCCAGGCAGCTGCTGTCACTGCTGGCTTTGAGAGCTGGGAGAACAATGATCTGTTAGGAAATCCTCTGTAAAGAGTTACCTTCTCCTACCTTTCCAGAGGAGTTTGGCAGTGCCCCTGCAGCCCCTGCATACAGGGGGAGTGTCTTTAGCACCCAGAAGAGGCTCTAAGACTGCTTGGGTAGGGGTGAACTGACCCTGCGTAGGGCAAACTCTGCCAAAGAGACCCATTAGCAGGTCCTACACAGGAAATGCAATCAATGAGCTTTTAACATGTCACCTACAAATACCTCATATTTAAATTTCTGTCTCTGGCTGTTTTGGGGCAGTCTGTTATAGCTCCAGCATTACAGGTCTCAAAACCGCTGTCTTACAGGGGAAAGAAAAATGGCTACTAACATACGCCCCCCCCGAAACCAAAATAAACAAACAAAACCCAAAATAAACAAAAAAAACAGCAACAAAAGGCTTTTAAAATTCTCGCTGTTGCTTTTATAATCACCAGTATTGCTTAAAGTTGGGCAGCACATCAGATCCATAACACTGAATGATCATTAACAGGGAATATCCTCGGTTCTCAGTTGCCGCCAGCATCTCTCTGTGGATACCTCGGAACTGGAATGGTCCCAAAGTTCCCTTTTGGGGATGCAGTACAGAGCCCTGTGCCATCAGCTTGGTGCCTCCCTCCATGTTCTCCTGTCCGCAGGGGCCATGGGCAGCCACAGTACCAGGCAGCATCCCAGCTCTGCCTAGAGCAACATCCTCTGCAACGATGTGCCATGAGCTTCAGAATCAACACTCCTAGTTTGGCTGAGGTTATGTTGCCAACATCAACACATTCTGACCCAAACAGCAGCTTAACTTGAACACTGGTATCTGAGCAGTACACTCCCCTATCTCAAGGGCAGCATCGTTCGGCTGCCGGAACCCCAAACCCTGCCGTCATTTCAGAGCGGAGACGGGACAGTTTCAGCATGGAGATCTGGTTGGAAGCCGCCCCCCACCCCACAGCCCTCAGTGTCGCTGCTGCCGGCTGCCACGATGGATGGATTTGAGTGAAGGTAGCCAAACTGTCACTCAGGAGGTGCCCCCTCGGTACCTCTTCTGGCTGGATCTACTGGAGGGTGGGCTTGCCTGAGCCGCTTCTGTCAAGGATTTCAAAGGGAACAAGCAGCTGAATGCGGATCTGACAGCTCGGCCGAATTAGGGCTATTTGCATGCTAATTTCCACCGTGCTTAACTCACTGGCAGACCTAGAGCGAGAGGCAGCCTCTGCATGTTTGGAACAATGCTTGACTGATCTAGCTGCGTTAACGAGCAAATTATGGTAATTTTGTTATTACTAATGCATAGAAATTTCCAAAGAGTGGAGCAATACAATATGTTTTCTCTCCTCCTCCTCCTCACTCCTAAATACAGACCCCTTTGTTTATACACACTTCGCCTTGCTTACTTATGTTTAGATATGCAGAGTGCATTACCTCGACAGGAGGCAGAAATTACGGACAGAGCAGAGGGAGCCGGCAGAGCAGAGGGGTTCAGCTTTGCCATACTTGGAGCACTGGGGACCACATCATCAGCTGGGATAAAGAGCAGAGAGCCTAACTGACCCCTGGTGAGGCTCAGCTCTGCAAGGGAAAGGTGGATCAGCAGATCCAAAGGCTGTTGGTTTTCCAGCATTTCACCTTCTTGTCCTCTCCAGTATAATTTCTAAATCAATTCAATGAAATAATTTCTGACAACATCATATTGAAAACAATATAAATTTTATCTATATTCTATGCAAGCATGGTAATTACATTCCTGAGAGAAGAAAACCAAAATGTTTCTCCAGGTTTCCAAGATGCTGGTAGACCCTCATTCAAAATGTACACGAGCAGTGGATAAATGCATACCATTTACTTAACTGCTTCATTATTAATTAGGGGAATCATTTGTCAGCTGATTTGCAATTTGGAATTGCCCTAAGATATTTGTGATGGCACATCATATGCTACAGCACATGTAATGAAATTTCTCCAGGATTTGTCTTCTAAGATTACGGAAGGGTGGGGCAGCCCCAAACTCGGGGGAAAACACAGAAAATTTGCTTAACCAGAGAAGGCCAGATGTTAATACTTCTGTCCTTTGGTAGCAGCTGTTCTGGTGGTGGTGGTGAAGCTTTGGGTGCTTTTGTGTGCATCTACAGAGCGTGAAGGTGTTTTTGAGGTGCACTGGGGGATGTTTGGGTTTGAGCTTTTTGAGCTGCCAGAAGTGGCAATGTCAGCACAAGTGCCTATAAACCCAATCAGAGATATCATCCCCACCACAACAGCAGCATGAAGCAGATGGCAAACTTGGGACCTCCAGGTTCTGAGGAGGTAACTTGCAAACTTTCTGCTTCACCAAAGAATTGTTAAGGTTTATTCCTCATTTGCTTTAGGTCCTTCTAGCATAAAGGGCCTGACTGTGTCAGTCATGCTGACTGGCCACAACAGTGTCACTGTCCGAATAACCAAGCAGTTTCATTATTATGCTGTAGGTAAGAGGAGGACCTGGTTCACCAGTGCCCTATGACATACTGCAATTTGCTTTCTCTGCCCCTGGTTTTAGGCATTTTACTTCTCAGCTGCCTCTCTTTTACTGCCACGTCAGGAGATTACAACACACTATTGCAAAACTTAGGCAAAGGTAGAACTCGAACAAAAAACTCAAACACATGGAATAACTATCAATAAAGTCTTCAGCATGGCAGGGGGGACCAAACCCCACCAATACCTACAGATCGGATCCTGACAGTCCCACATCTGAACAAGCTGCCTCCTGAACCCTCCGTAACATGAGGTTGGCATTCTGGCCCCCTGTGCCCCTTGCTGCAGGCTAGATGCCGGTGAGCTGAGAGAGGGTGCTATCCCTTGCAGGCTCAGGTGTGAGAAACAGCCCCAACAGGAAGAGGTCACACAACCTCACTGTTCCTCTGCATCAATACCTGCCAGCCACAATTTAAAAACGTGTTTGAACACCACGTGTTTTGTTTCACAACATCTTCTCCTTCCCCTTCACACATAAGAATGAGCATCTTCTCCAGATAAAAGACTGCTAATGACAATGTTGCTATTTTTTACACCTTTCTTTTCAAAGCCCAGTTTTGAATGTCAGTGTTTTCAGATCCCTTTAGTCAGGTAATTGCACACAGACTTCTTATAAAGGAAATTCATTTGTTCGGGGTCACTGCATGGTTTTTCATTAAAAACAAATTACCGGTGCTCAGAAAGGACATCTGGGTTTTGAGAGTCCCATTAATGACTATATTTTCAGCATCACTATTCCGGACAGTCTACCCTTTCCTGTCACTGGGCATGCAGGGCCCAGCAGGAGAGGAGGGGATGGGGTGAGCGGCAGCCCCTGGGAGGGGAGAAGGGGTGGCAGATTGGAGGTTCCAACCCTGGAGATGGGATGAGGGAATGGGAATGCGAAACAGAAGGGCAGCAGGCTCTGCTGTCCCAGAACTTTTAACACAAGAATGGGAATAAGTATTTCAGTGAATTATTATGGCTACTTGAATATGACCTTTGTCCAGCTCAGTTGCAGCATCATGAGCATGATGATGAGGGCATGCACATGCTGAAACTGGATACAGGCATAGTTTGTTCAAGCCCTGTCTCAACAATGAAACTGCTGCAAGCCGCTCTGCTCCAGTCCCATTAGGACCCAAAAGAGACACAGCTCCTGGAATAGTCATCGGAGCAGGCAGGCATGCTGTAGCTCCAGCACCACTCCTCCTGCCTTCCCGTCTGTCCCTTTGCTGATGGCCACCATCTGCCCCACACATGAGAGGACACAAACCTTCAGATACCTCTCAGGAATAGACACACAGGTACAAGTAGTGATCTGTGAAGACAGACCTGACCCAGTGCTGTAAACAGGCTGGTTATGTGTGAAGCAACGGAGGACCAGGAAAAGACCCCAGGCAAGCAGCACTGATCCCTGTCCTCATGCCAGCCCCAGAGCCCATGTCGAGGAGGAGCAGAGTTAGAGAGAAGGTCCAGCCTTCCAGAGGTGAGAGAAATATGGTAAAAGTGTGCTCTCCGTGACCAGCCAACGGCCGCTCCAGCAGCTGCACCTCTTTTCAAACACTTCATCTCAGGAAGGGGCTCTGGGTCACTCACATAGGCCAGGGAGTAAAATTCCTGCAAATCTTACATTTCCCACTGTGTGCTCCCAGCCAGCTGATGCTCTGCTCCCAAACCCATATGTGAGGTAGTCAAGAGAACAGAGGGAGCAACAGCTGCAAGCAGAAGAGAGCACTATGTTGTCCTCTCATCTGAAGGTTTGTGTCCTCTCATCTGAAGAGGCAAATAGCCCTGGGACTGCCTCTTTGGAACAGATCAAGCACAGCCGGATGGTACCAGGCTCCAGGTTGCAAGTACAGGATGGGGTGGAGAAGAGTTTGCTCCTGCCCACTCTTCCCCAGAGACAAAGGAAAGGCTGCTGGAAAAACACTGCTCCATATTTCCAAAGTGACAGCACATTACAGGCCCAGTCATGGTGTGAACAAATAGTAACAACAGTACCAAATTATTGGG
The DNA here is from genome assembly GCF_003945725.1 of Corapipo altera. Classification (NCBI taxonomy): domain Eukaryota; kingdom Metazoa; phylum Chordata; class Aves; order Passeriformes; family Pipridae; genus Corapipo; species Corapipo altera. The sequence continues at coordinate 8,183,531 of NW_020884909.1, read as the reverse complement.
GATAATTTCTGTATAGAGCATCTCATTAACCTGTGGGATCCTGTGCCCTCAGGTGGGCACAAATCTAGTAGGAATCAACAGTCGATTAAAGTTCTAATCAGATGAGAATATACAGAGAGATGCACTAGACAAAATGAACATTTACAAGGAATATAAACTTTCATTCTTCAAGGCATCAGACATCAGACAATGAGGGCTAAAGTGTTCACTCTGTGCAAGCTGCTGCAGGCGCTGCTGTGTCCCCTGCCCCAAGTGAGGTTGATGGCTGTTCCTGGGACCCTGTGGCTTCCCATGAATGATGCCACACAAGGTAGATAGGATACCAAGCCAAGGGCTGGAAGCAGGCAACACTGGAGGCTGCTGAAGGGTGAGACCATAGTCATGGATTGGGGGAGGAACACAGAATGTGATTTCTCCTGGTCCCTTGTGTAGACATTAGGACCTTCCCTGTGACAGGGAAGCTGTTCACAGGGCTCCCTCTGGCCTCAAAGGGGGATTCATGGCTCTGTCTTTTAATGGTGACTGGGGTCTAGAGCAGAGCTGTCTCATCTGCATGGACTGTTGGCATCACTTCTTTTCCAGAGAGGGACCTGTTCTTTCCCTGTCAACAGCTTATTGACTACAACTCTGCTCACAGCATCAGGCAGAAGCATACAAATTTCTGCAGCACATTTCCAGTAGTGCCTTAATCAAAACTTTGAGTAATGAGATGACAGGGCTTTTCAGGATGGAAGAGTCTTCAGGTGGTCTCAAGACCCTTCTCACAGCAGGATCAGCAGTAAGACCAGGCCAGAAGGCTCGGGGCTTCACCCACACTGGCCTTGTGTAGTGGTTTGAATCTTGTTTTCCCCCCCAGAGGCTAGGAAAAGTGGTAACCCCCAAGAGGTGGAGACCCCTGGAAGTTTTGAAGTTCTGTCCAATGGGCGCTCCTGCAGAAATGTAAACATACCACAACCAGACCGGAAGAGATGAGTTGTGGTTTGGGTTGGTAGGTGAGGTGGCCATGTTGTAGGAGCCACGAGGAAAGGGGCCCAGAGCCCCTCGGGGGCCTCTGGGGTCTCCCAGTCCCTGGCTGGGGGGACTGCAAAGACTTGGAACAGTGTTAAGCTGGACTATGTGTCTGTAGCTGTGAGCTGGGAGATGTTTTCTCCAAACTGGGCAGCAGCCGGAGAAAGCAGCAGCCGGCACTGACCGGAGAAGCGGTGGTAGAGAGCCGGAAGAGATAAGACAGAGCAACAGAGACATGCAGCACCAGAGAGAGAGAGAGAGAAGAGCTGAGAAGCTCAGAGCGTCCTGGGAAGCTGGACCGGGACGGAGAGGAATGCAGAGGGGGTGACCTTGGCTCCCCCCTCGCACTGCTGCCAAGGTGGCAGCCTGAGGCAGGGCACAGAGGCCCTGCAAGGAGCTTGAATCTCCTGGAGATACCAGACCGTCACGAAGACCCCCTGCGTCTCGTGATATGACCGTGGTGGAACAACCTTGTCTGGGGTAACGAAGCCCATGGAAGACCCCTCGGTTGGTTGGCGACGGGGCCGAGGGAGCTTGGATACCTCCCTTGTGAGTGCTGGCAGAGATCCAGCAACAGCTGCATGCATGAGAGAGAGAGAGATAGACTGCTTCTGCTACTCTGAAGAAGCTGATGCCCTGAGAGACTGGAAGGGATCTGTCCTTCTTTCCCTCCTGGACTTTTATTTGGAGGGAAGAGGAGATCTGATCCATTGTAAATACTATATGTCATGGTAGAGGTAGTTGTGATCGTGTGTATAATGTGTTATAGTATTTATTTGTACAGTCATTGTAATATATTCCCTTTCCCCCACTTTGAGTCTGGTGTGTTTTGTCTGGAAAAACCCATCTCACATTAGGTTGAGATGTGGGAGGGGGAATGGAGCTAGGGAATTAGGATTTTGGGGCTATCTCAGACCATGACACCTTGACACCCTCAAGGATGGTGACTGTACAGCTCCTCTGAGAGACCTCCCGGGGGAAAAGTTTGGAGATTTTTCTCATACCCAGTTTGCATATTGCTTGTTTTGACTTGAGTCCATTTTTTTTTTGTGCTGGGGGGCCCAAAACAGAACTGTTCTCATTGTGAGTCTATAAATTCCAAATGAGGGGGATAATTCCTTCCCTCCAGCTACTGCTCAGAATGCTGTTGCCGTGCGCACCGCCAGTGCACACGGCAAACCAATGCTCAGCTTCCAGTCTACTGCGTGCCTGGAGCCCCTTCAGCAGCCAAACAGTCCTCAGCCCTTTTTGTTGCAAAGTGCTGCTTTCCTCTGTGCAAGATTTTTTGTTTGCCCTTGCTAAGTTTCACACTCATCCCCAGTCTACCTTGGTGACTGTAGCGGGGAGACTGCTGAAACTGAAACCAGGACACCATTGAAAGTTCAACAAAACAGTATTTATTACAAAGAAGCAGCCAACAAAACAAGAAGCCACGAGACAGGAAAGAGAAGGGAAACAAGCCCCCAGGACAACTCCTCACTCACTCAGGCATTATTTATGAGGTTGTCTTACCGACCCCAGAATTCCCCATAGCACAACCTGCACACCTGGAGTGTTGGCAAGCTCACAGGATGACGGGCGGCCCTGCAGAGGTAACATTGTCCTCCCTGGGAAGTTTGAATCTGCTCCCAGCAAGAGCTCTCTACTTTTTATACAATTAACCTATGACATCTACCTGGGCAGGTGTGGCCAGCACCGCCAAGTCAGAGGCCTTTGGTCCCTCCCCCCATTATGTCAGTGGTGCCCCTTTTGCACATGCATGTGTACATTGGAATTTGCCTGCACCTACGTGCTGTGCCTCAGGGGGTCTTTTCTAAATTAGCCTGGGGGCTTACTTCATCACACTCCTCTTCACTTTCTTCTTCAAATGCCCTTGGAGAGCCATTGGCCAATAGTGAGGCCCCAATTAATTTCAGTTTATACAAAATGCTTCCTTCAAGGACGGAGTTCTCATTTGTCAGTGCTTGTTTTCACATAATTTGGCAGGAAAAGAATAGACTCTCAAAGGCGGCTGGGCCAAAACATAGACCAAAAATAGCAGCATCTAATTAAGTACAAATACAGTGCCTCCATGTTACCACTCTGCTCTGGAACCTACTGCTGGCATCACACCATTTGGCATCATCTGAACACCTGACAAACTGTGTTCTTTCCTGGTTGTAGATGAAGGTGCTAACCCAGACATATCACCGGCCAAGCACTGCAGTTCCATGCCTGGCACCAGCACCCAGTTGGAATGTGACACGAGCCAACACCTCCAAGCTTGACCACCCAGCCAGTAGTTCACCCACCTATCTGCCCATCTGTCCTCACCGTGGCATTTCACTTGTACCCTGAGACATCAGAGCACTACGGGGTGCTGGGAGAGCTCCTTTCCAGTCACCTCTAAAGGGTGACAGCCATCAAAAGGCAGGAGAAGGGAGAAGGACCAGTGACCTTCAGAGAGAACGCATTCATGGGAGCCTCGAGCCATACTAGCTCTCAGTTCCTAAAGCTCTGGGCTGAAATCAAAGCCATGTGTTTTCTTTTTTGATTCCTTTAGAGAAAAGTATTTGAATAGTTTATTCTCTGCCATGGCAGACATTCACAAGCCATACAAAAATGGAAATTCCCTGTTGATGTGCAAGTCCCTGGTTTTGCAGGAAAGGGAGGAAGGAGATGTGAAATCGTAGAGCACGTGTTTGAACAAGGCACGGAGATGCAGCAGAGACAGGCTCCTATGTGCATTCTTGCCTGTATGAGAGACAGGGAAGGACCTGGGTCTGGCAGGAGACAACACTGCTCCTGTTGGGATGAGCAGTGTGGCAGCTGGTGAAGAGATAAGCACAGAGCACAAAGCTGAATCCACACAGCTTGCAAATGCTGTCTCCAGCAGAAGCAGAAGCCAGAGGGTCTCCTCTACCCCACAGGCAGCTACAGACACCAGGAGGTGCAAGATGAACACCTGCAGTGTGCTGAGGGCCAGGTTTACTCACAGCAGCAGAAGCAATGGCAGCGGCAACAAGCATGCAACAAAACACTGCCTATGTTTTACTATGTATACGTTTCTCCCATGTCTCTAAGCACTTAACTCACACAATTGCTTAATTATGAGCAGAAATTCATAGCTTATGATTAAAAATCTTATCAAGGAGGGAGATTTCTAGCAGAGGCTCCAAAAATGAGTGCAAGGCAGATGCAAGTCGTGAGATGAATCCCTGAGACCTGGCACAACAAGCATGTGCCCATGCTCGGGCATGGCAATTTGGCCATTTCAGAACAAGTAGGGATGTGCCAATGGCACCAGACAGGGTCTGTCACCTGCCTTACCATCAGCCCCTTGGGGACTGCAGTGTTTTCTCTAGCAAGGCTCTGAGAGTGATCCTGCAAAGGACAGAAGTCAAAGAAGAATTGAGAAGGCATTTTGAATGCTAGTTAGCAAATTCTCACTTAAATGAGATGGAGAACCTACAGGAATTGCAGCTGACCTTCACACTAGCTGGAGCAGAAGGTTGTTATTAAAGGAACCAGTGAGAGGAACAGTGCGGTTATTCAATATAATGGGTCACAGAAGCCTATATGTAGTTAAAAATAAAATCTATTACCTGGGAAAATCAGCTCAGATGACTCTACACCACCAAAGCACACTCCTTGGGCTGAGCACCACCAAGCTCCACGTCCTGCAGCTTTGCCATCCCAAACAGCTTGTAACTCCCCAGGAAAGACAAAAGAGCAAGTACTCCCACTGCTATGTCCCAGCCATTGCTTGCTGTCAGCCCTGGATGTCACCATCCTACTTTAGATTGCGCACAGGTCTGCAGCTGGGTGACACCAATGATGTGACCAACCTGCAGACTCTGCTCTGCCCACTCCAGATACCTGCACAACCCCACCTCCTGATGCTATACAGGCAAGCAGTGGCCACCAGCCAGCTTATGCCACCTGCATTTCTCACCGTAAGGTTCCAAAAGGGGAAGGAAATCACAGAAATACAGTGTCCTGGGAACAATTCAGTGTCCCCAGGACTCGAGTTTGCACACCAGAATGTTGAGACACATCCAGCCCCCAGGGCCAGTGACCTCACCTCTGAGGCAGCAGAGAGGGACACAGTGTGTTGGGAGAAAACAGGTGGGTTAGAGCAAAGCCTGAATCTGATGGGAAGAGCCTGGCATGGCCCAACATGGAACAATATTCAGGGTCCACAGAAGGGAGGTTGGAAGTTCCTTCAGTATCCCAGTGCCAATGCCTTACTTTGGCACTCTGCAGGCTGCATGACCTCCTGTGCTAGGGAGTCTGGTCCCACTTGACTCAGGAACACTCCACACCCCCTTTCCCCTTCAGCATTGTGGCTTCTGTTTCATGCTAGCCTCAGCACAGAACATCCGCAGAAAGCCTCTGTCCTGAAATGCCATTTTCTTTCCTTTTATTTTTTTCTTCCCCTCCCTGTTCTGAAGACTCACCAGGCACCATTCCTGTCAGCGCTGGAGTGGAGTAGCTGCCCTGTCCAGCAGGAGGGACATGAGGAGGGTATCCTGGGAGGGTTGTGCTTGCCAGCTCGCGACCTGAGGAATCAAACCAACAAATCACCACGTGAGCATTGCGACAAGCGGACATGGTTTTACATCTCCCCAAGCACCCAGAACACAGCCATGCATTTGTCATCACGACTCTGTGAGGACCAGCATGGGATTTCCAGGCTGGCAGGGAGAGCAGGCACAGTTTTGTTTTCTCTATAAGCTGCCACAAAGCTCCAATGAAGTGAGAGACGGGAAGGGGAAGAGCAGAGCTCTGCAGGGAGACTAATGCACCCGACTGAACTCTGGCTGCTTGCCCCTATTCCCAAATTCCTCCAAAGCTTAGATTTGTAAAGTCAGAAACAGTGAAATGGCACATAACACTGATCTTAAAGACACTTTCTCAGAAAACTCTCCAGGAAATCACAGTGCACAGGCTAAGGATGTTTGCTATCTAAGTACAATGGAGGATGCCACTCATTGAAGCAGTTAAAAAAAAAAAAAAGGACAAACACAAAACCTTTAGAAGGAAAGTGGTTTAAAATACAGCTTGCTGTGGTGCCAGAAGAAGAGTCAGATTCCCAAACACAGCCTTATGCAATGCTCTTTCCTTAAGCTTCAGAAACATGATTTTTTTAATCAAGTACCCACAGGCCTTCCATAGAAATAATCCCAGAAAAACAAGCAGTGGAGGTGTTCTCCATCTCCCTCTGCCCCTGGACCTGTCTTCCTTCCTGCCCTCCCAGAAACAACTCCCAGCACCTCATGGGACGTGGCACTGCTGGCAGAATAAACACAGGAGGTCAGACAGTGTGGTTCGTGCAGCACCGCAGAAGTGATGCCTCAATCCTGCCTGGATCCTAGTCCCATATGACAGTCACTGGATAGTCACCATCTCTTCAGGCTGCCACAGTGGAATTTCAGGGAAACTGGCAATGGCAGTAGCCAAAAGCGACCCTCCATTAGAGATTGATGCTCTGTGATCTCACCAGGTAGGATCCATCCCTTGTCCCAGATGGACTCCTGGAGCTCACTCATGGTCTTCTGGACTCCCACAGCATCCTTGGGCAGACCACTTACCCAGAGATTAGTGGCCTTCAAGACACACTCAGGTGCCTGGTAGCATTAAACCTGCAGCATCACAGCTGGGCCAGCAGTTGGACGCAGGCCCTGCAATCCCTTCCCAGTGTGAGTATCACACAAGTTGCTCAGGCTGTCACTCTCATATGGGGACCTGTCCCATCAATCCACCACCCTCGCACTCCCAGGGCCTCCAGGATTGTCGAGTGGCTCCTCCAAGGATGAGGCGAACGAGACGACCTTCCCAGCCAAACCACAGTTCAGGAGCAGAGACACTGCATGGGTGCTGAGCTCTGAAAATCTGAGTGTGCACCTCAGGCAAGTGGAAGGGACCCTGGATGCAGGCAGCTCTTGGCCCAAAGGATGAGCCCCTGCTGTTTCAGCCTCTACAGGTCAGGAACCACTCTGGCTCCACCTAGCTCCAAGATCCTGGTGGCTGAAAACAGTCCATAAGCTGGGCAAAAATCACAGTGAGTGCAGCTTCCTTCATCAAAATGTAGCATGTTGGATCAGGAAGAAAAGTAATGTGGTTTTGTTGATTTTACCACCACTGACAAGAAGAAATGCACAGATTCTGGTTTTCACACTGCTTTCTGCAGGCATTTGTTTTTATGTCAGTGAACTTTTTTCAAGTCTGTAGAGCTTGAAGAGGTTGAAACTGAATGTTTTCCCAAAAGCCAAATCTTTTTTTAAAACTTTTTAGATTGGTAGCGATTTTGAGCCACAATTTCATTTTGAGATGATCTAAAAATAAACTTAAAAATCTTTCTTTTTTTCCTATATCTTTCAAAGAAATGAGACTTCCTTTGATAAGAGAAAAGTACATGAGTTATTGCAAATTGCAGCTTACAATCCCTGGGCCATGGCCATGAAGGCCAGTTCCCCCCTGCCCTCTGATAAAGGGGTCTGTGCCAAAACTCTAGCATTGCTGCAGTGATCTCTCAGCACATGCCCCACTTTACTAAGCACTCTGCATCCACAAATTGGGATGCACACTGTTTCTCTCAGGCCTTCCTACAGAATATTTATGGTGCATTCACATTCTGAAAGAATTTAAGTTTCAAAACAATTGATTAATTTGCTCTCCAGTTCTAGGGAGAAGTCAGATCCCTCATGGAATGGCATCATGAATTCTAATTATTCAGTGCAGGAAGAAAATGCCTCTTTCAGATTAAAATGTTCTCCCCTCATCACTGCCCTGCTTCCTTCTCTCCTACATAAAATTAAATTCTGATTGTGTCATCTCTGCAGCCTGGAGAAGACAAAGGTATCTGCTATCTACTTAAATTAAGTCACAGAAGGTAAGTTCAGACCCAGTGCTGGCAGGGACTCAGTTAAGGACTGTCCCTAATGCAGACAAACACCTCACAACCTGACTGCTGCCATCTGGGAGCCCTCCATAGACTCAGGAGTGACACCGTGGCCCTTCCCTTCCGCAGCAGTGTGGTGTTGCTGCACAATGGCATGATGCCTCTTGTCCCAAAGGTGCCTTGGCCTGTGAGTGAGCTCTCCTTCCTGAACTGCTCCACACTGACTACTCCCCACTCCTCACTTTCCAACAGCTATTAAGAAAAACTTCCAATTTATTTCAATATTTTGAAATACTACAAATTTTCCACTTTCTCCAAAGCCACTGTCACAACCAGTACAGTTAGCATCATTGTCAAGGGCACCGAGCAATGTAACCACAACTGGTGACAGTATGAAGAGTAAGACCTCTGGTCTTTAGTGAATCAAGGAAACACCACTTACAGTGTATTCCGCAGGTTTGGTTGGTTTCCACTACATCCCATTTCCAAATTAAATGTTCTGTCATCAGCCAACAAATCTTTCCCCACAGCCAGGGCTCAGGCAGGGCCTTGGGGGGCTGGCCAAAGGTGACCAATGGCATAGCTGCAAGTGCTCAATCCCACCTCGTCCTGTCTATTGCATCCAATGTACCCCCCCCCCCCAAAAAAAAAAAAGGTCGGAACATCCCATCTATTCCAGTACCCAACACTCTCTGATTTTTCACCCAGAGCATGGTTGGGTACTGGAACATTGAAGTGGTCACAGCACCAAGTCTGACAGAGTTCAAGATTCATTTGGACAGTAGTCTCAGGCACACAGTGTGACTCTTGGGGATGGTCCTGCACAAGGTTAAGAGTTGGACTCTATGATCCTTGTGGATCCCTTCCAACTCATCATATTCTGTCATTCTAAGAGATTTTTCCCCAATATTTTCAAGCTTCAATTGCACTGAAATAATTGATTTAAGAGAAAAACACTAATCCACCAGACACAAAGACAGAGCAAGAAGTAGTCTCTGCCCCAAGGTGTTCTGTTCCTGCCCTATCCATTCAGGCAAAACAGCCAAGAGGAACGAACACCTACATTTTACCAGTGGGGCACACAGACATAGAGAGCAAGGTCCTTCAAGACACACTTGCTCCTAAATGTTTTTATTCTAAACTTTTTGGAGGTTATTTTGGATGCTTTAAAGTTGGCGATGGGGCAGAGCTGCCCCCTTGCCTCACTGGGCTGGTGTTGTGCAGGACAGAGTAAATCAGATGGCAGGTCCAGCCTACAGAGAGGCTCAAATGGAGCAGAGAACAGGATTTTCCAAAATAACCACCAACCTCTTTCCAACAGCCTCTGACAACACTATTAAGCACCAGCTACCAAAATGTCTTGCTGAGTCTTGCCCGGAGTGGCCTCCCCATTGAGAAGTTGGTAGCCCCAGCAGTACCAGCACCTTCAGTGGTACCTGCTGACCTGAGACTGGCACATCTCCATGACAGAGAGAGCACACAGCAGCTCTGGTGCTCATGTAACCTGGACCCTGCCATCTCCTTCACCCTGCCACCTCTTCCAGACCACCTCATCAAGCTCCTTCGCATCACTGGTGAGCACCTCCAATGGGCTCATCAGCAAGGCATTGCTGACCCACCTCTCATTCTCCCCCAGAGCGAAAATGTCTTAGGGAGAACACCAGTGATGGATTACTGTTGGGGGCAGTGGAGTAAACGCCTCTGCTACAAACGCTCCTGCACATACACAGGCCACCATGGGCTCACTGCACAAGGCCACCAAGTTGCACATCATTTCCAGCCTTAGGTATGTCCTTGCCAGAATTCATCCCACATTACTCCAAAAACCAGAATATGACAATACTGAATAATAACAATACCAACAGTCTAGGGGACTGGACTGTCAAGACACATGTCAATGGACTTGGCTCTGTATACAGAAGATAGTCAATAAATGTACGTCCCTCCATTCACCAGGAACTGGCAGCACTCACAGTGAGAGTAAACTATCATTTAATAAAGTGCAAATAAGTAATTTTCTTCCATAAATGAAATTTTGCCACTAGCTGCAGAAGAGCTTAGCATCACCCCCTGAGCAGATGAGGCAAGCAGATGTCCCCATTGCAGGACAAGCTGGCTGGAACAGAGAGCAGCCTGTGACAGCAAAGGACTCTGCTGTCTCCAAACTGCAGTAAAAAAAAAAAAAAGGGGGGAGCAGTTTAGAAGTATTCCTCAGTTTATCTACCTTTAAAAAAAAAAATAAAATGGTGGCAAAGAGCATTTCCAAGTGTGTCTTTGTACACTACTCTGTGTAAACGTGAATCCAATTAACTTCAAATTTAACCAGTAATGAATTTATCTCATTTTACTATCAGCTCAGCTCTCATCCATGGCAGTAATTAACCACTGGGGGTTGTCACTCCCAGAAACATGACACAAGGACTTCCCCAAGCTCAGGTGGTTCAAACCCGTGCAGAATTCATTACCCTGACAGTGTGAAAACCCTTCACTTTCAATACCATAGGGCACCAAAGCACTTTTTTTCCCTTTATCTAACAGATTGGCAGTAACAGTATGAAAAAAATAAGCCCACTGGACACGTAATTAATTACAGCAAAGGATACATCAGAAAATGTAGGGGGTTCAGGTGGTGGGAGGGGGCTTACAAAGCCCCTTTGCTTGCTGTCTCAGAGCCACCCTCCGCAATGGTGGGGCTGCTGATTTTGCTCTCGGAGATTCACCATGGTCTGCATCAAGGGAAGCCAACACTTCACCTGCCACTCCATGCTCACAGCGGGTGTACAATTGCCACCAGCTCAGGAGCATGATCAAGAATGAGGCAGTGCTCTGGGTTATTAGGGTAGCATCCCCTCTCCAGAGTCAGAGGTTCCACATCAACAAGTCAGCGATGTCGGGAAAGTCAGTCCAGTGATGCTGGTGAATCCCCCTGTGTTCCCACTGTCATTGCAAGCATCACCACAAGGCATCAGCCCATCTGAAACAGCCACCCAAGGCAGCACACACCCTCCATCTGAAACCACCCAAGGTAGCATGTACCTTACGTTGCACCCAGCACAAAGGTGCTCCAGGAGCAGAGACCAGCATCTCCCCAGGCTTCATCTCAGGCTGCCACACCCTCTCCACCCCTGCCAAAAGCATATCCTGCCCCAGACCTGCCGAGCAGCACAGAGCAGAGCCCCGTCCCCCCCCACCCCCCCACCCCATGGCTCAATACACAGGCTGCTCTTCATGTCTTTCCAGAAAGCAATTTTAGAAATGCAGGTTTGCATTAAGAAAGCTGGAAATGAAGAGATGCTGCCACATCAGCCCACAGGATCATGCAAGAACCTGAGCAGGTGCTTCCAGTGCCATCCGACTCAGTCTGCAGTTCTACAGCCCTTTGCCCAGCAGCCTCTGCATGGGAGGAATCCTGACACTGCCTTCATGCAGGCATGCCACATAATGGCTGCTGCAGGGCATCAGCAAAATGGATAAACTTCTTCCAAAAGGCCACCCAGCTGGATGAACTTGGCTTTAGGTTGTGCTCCCTCTGAAATGCCTCACGTGGTCTCTAAGACCCCATATTGTGATGGGAGGAGGATGGCACCCATTCTGAGCTCTTGTTCCTGGCCCTGTCACATGGCACAGCCTTAGTCAGGTGCCTGCAAATGTCAGTGGCAAAGAAAGGGACCTGCATTGGTGCTGGTCTGCTGCCGGGACCCCTGGGGACCACTGCCCCTAGGAGCCTGAACATGTTGTTCTCTTTATTGGTGGGAGCAGCAGCCTCCCTGCCACACTGGGCACCGGTTACCCCAGACATGAGGCAGCTGTAGAATGCTATAGCCAGGCATGCCATCACTTAACATCCAAAAAACCAAAAACAAGTAATTGGCAGAGACGTTTTTGGGGAGCCACTTCATCTCTGTGCAGCAAGCCCAAATTTCCAGCCTATCTTAGTTAAACCCATTACCAGAACTGACTATAACTCTGAAAAATCCAGCTTCCACTTACAAAAGCTCTTCTCTTGCCCAGTTCCAACTGTTATCCTAAAGAAAAGGTTTTGGTCAAACGTACAAGTCTGTTATCGGGAAAAGGACCTGATGAGTTCAGTCAACTGGCTCCTGAGCCCCTTACCACCTGGGGATCAGTATGTGTCACCCATGATGTGCCCAGTTAAGTGGCACAGGGCAGTGGAGCACTGGAACCAGAGACAATCATGTCTCAAAAAAACTATCTGGTTTTATCGCGTACAAATCACTGCTCTGCACTGAGCACAACAGCACCTCAGTCATTACTGCCTTGGGTCCAGAGCCACTGGGCACATGAACAAAAGTGGTTCAGACTTTGCGTCCCACCAATGCCTACAGGATGGCATCTCACCCCATTCTGCTGGGAAAGGAGATGTCACCAGCGCGGGACCCCAACACACTGAATTGCTGCTGTTAATGAATAACTTCCCTCCTGTGGTCATCTTGCTCTATTTGTGGACATCAAACCCAGTGCAGTGTGCTTACTGTGATGAGTTACCTCTCCTGCACCTAATTAGAGGCAGATAAAACAGTGGTAACACACAGATCACCTGTAATGATTTTGCTGACTCGATTATTCTTCTGACAATTAGCTCTGGCTGCCAAAGCCTCACAGGAATGTCAAAGTCTACTTCCTACAAAGCAGGTAATGTCACAGGTATGACCATGAAATCAATAATGAGGCACAGCTCTTGCAAAGGGCATCCAGGTCAGATGGAACAGCCCTTAAATTAAACATTGATAAGCAGAACACAATTATCCATCATGTTTAAGTGCCTGCGTGAAATTAGCAGCCAGGGAGTGCGAGCAGTGGGGGAAAGATTAGTGAAGGAGGTATTGAAATGCACAGTGTCCACTGTGACTGGGGCTGCAAGTGCTCATGACAGTGGCACTGTAATCTGCTATCAAAGCCATAAAATTTATATTAAGCACACTGCACTGAAACAGAGACTGCAGATGTGGGTCTATTTTTCTCATCATCTGCAAGGCAGCAGCAAATGTCCAAAGCTGCCCTTTGGAGCAAGTGTGTCTGGTACTCTTCCCATTGACACAACTTCACTTTCAAAAAAGAGGCAGGGCAAGGAAAAGAGAAAGGAAGGAAGAACAATGCTTTCTAGCAAAGCAACAATGCAGTGGAGAAGTACAGACAAATACTCCCATGTTTTCTCTGCAGAAAACTCCCATGTTTTCTCCAGGAGTCCTGGAGCTAGAGTGCTCTGCACTTGCCACCTTCTTTTCTGTACAATCTCCTTTGGCTGCTGCTGCATAAAATTCCTGTCCCTTCTTCCGTGCAGCCACAGAGCTCTTGCACTCTAGGAACAACTCAAGAGTCCTGCTTCTCACATACTTTTTAGGGTTGCTAGAATGAAGTTTTTTCTGCAGAGCTGAGCTGAGCTGCACCATTATCCACCTTGATCTTTAAAGTTCCCCTGATTCTCTTCACCCTCCCATAACACACGCAAGGTTAGAATTCCCCAGCTTGACCCCTTCATTCAACGCACACATTCACACTGTATTGGAGGGGATACCTGTGTGAGGACTAGGGAAAGATACTCTGACAACATCTCTGTAAGGACCCACCCCTATCCTAAGTCTTGTGTGGCTGACAATTGGCCACACATTAAAATGCATCAGCATAACAGAATCTTGCCCTGGCCTATGATAAGCAACATCTTCATGCCTCACAAGGTTTCCCTTTGTCAACACCAGCATGGGGCTAGTAGGGCCACTAGTGGTCAGGGTGGAGCCAGGCTTGGCTTGGCTAGGTCTCCAGTGCCCAGCTCCATGTGTGGAGGGACGTGGGAAAGTGTGGGGATGCATGGGAATGCATGATAGAACGATAGAGAGCATCTCACCACCCTCCAGATACACACTACCACAATCTCATCTCTAGTGTTTCATCTATCGGGGGGCACAGAGAGGAAGGGAGGGCAGATAGAGGTGAGTATGAGGATGATGAGATTTTATGGGAAGATACATGGTGGTCTGGACCTGTTGAATCCCTTTTGTGGGGCACTTCCCCTCCCACACCTACCTGGAGAACAGAAGACGAGCAACAGGTCACAAGCAGCATGGGTCACACGGCTGTGGCTGGAGCAGCACCCTGCAGGAGAGGGTGCTCTGGGGAGCTGGGTCTGCCTGGCATAGCCCACAAATCCCACACAGGTGCTTGTCTCTGCACTGCTCCTGCGTGTCTAAACCCTGGGAAAACCTCTGTTAATGAGGAGCACAGTGCGTCCGAAAGGAGGGGCCAAACAGGCACAACAGAGCATCTTCAGGCACACAGTGAATAGGAGGTAGCAGACCACAGACTTCAGGTTCACCTTTATACTACTGTATAAAGCAAGGATATTTTTTAACGAAACCTTTACATTAGAGACAGAAATGCCCCCAGAAAATTCGAAGGGTGGAAACCTGGATTATGCAAGTAGAGAGCTGTTCATCTGTGCGTTTTAACTCCTAAACTGAGAGTTTATGTGAAAAGCTCTGAAGATGCTAGAATATTTGATTTTCCTTTAAAAAAAATTTCAAGTCTCATTTTCAAGTTTAGGATTACTTTTCTATGTAAAATGTAATGTACTGAGGACAGACACAAAATGTGTCCCAAACAAAACCAAGAAGTGCACACTGCTCTGGGCCAGTTTTACCTTGTTTAGTAATTTCAATTGTTAAAATTTCTTCAGATCTGGGGGCTTTGGGTGGGGTTTTTTGTTTGTTGGTTTGTTTTTAATAGGAAACAGACCTGAACAAAGTAAAAATATTGAATATTTTCACAGGTAGGAAAACCTATTCTCCCCTGTTTTAGTTTCAAGTATGGCTCAGCACACGGTGGCAGCCGTTGGATCTGCAAGGCCTTGCCACAGCCAAAAGGGAGGCTGGACCCTGTGTGTGGGATGGTGCCCACAAAAAGGGCTATGGTGGCCCAAGAAGCCACAAAAAGGGCTATGGTGGCCCAAGCTTGGATAAGGCCCCACTGACTCCTGGTCCAGGGCTCGGTCCCTCCACCAGTGTGGTAGAGAAGAGCCTCCCCAGACCCCAGGTTTCAGGAGCAGGGGAAGGCAGCTTGCCCTGGCCTTGACAGGATGGGACCTGCTGGTGGTCAAAATGAGATCTCAAAAATGAGACTCCAGTTCCATACCACTGAAATGGAGAGTTTTAACTGAAATTCAGCTGGTTTCCGGTCTGCTGACACCTTCTCTGGAAAGTAGCCCGAAATTGGCTCCTCTCCCCATTTATATTTCCATGGCTCACAGTGCAAGATAGGAAGAGCCAAAATTGAGACAGTTAGCATGTGGGAACTGATGAAGCAGCATGAGGGAAGCCAAGCCAGCTTCCACAGGCTCTGGAAAGGAAACAGAGCAAGGAATGCAGCCTAGAAGCACGGATGCAAAAAGGTGTGCATGGGACAGAGAAAAACATAGGCTTGTCCTCCTGCTTTGGTTATACCACTGGTGCCAATTATACAGATCTGCAGTTTTCACTCTTTCAAAAGGGATTTACTGCACATTAAGTGCTTTCCTCAGCAATCTGTGTTGATTTGGAAATGACATCAAGTGTTTCCTTTGAAGGCAAAAACCCCATGTGTCTACTTATCTGAGAGACCAGTTAGCCTCCTCCTGTCAAATCGACATGTTTAAAGGGGAGGGAAAAGATCTCACGTAAAAATAATGGGCTTGCCACCATGGCAGGTCTTAGACTAGAAAATGTTATTTTTTGGTCAAGTGCCATTCATCACTCAGTGTAATTCACAAGAAGCAATGAAATGAAACTTTAAGATAGAAATAATAAACCCAAGTTTAAATAGTTCAGCATTACATAAATGCAGAGCAAACCAAAATCAAAAGCCAAAATATAAAATAACAATCCTAAAACAAAACACCTCTTCCTGCTAAAACGAGGAAAGTGTGAGTTTAGTTGTTTTCCTGCTACTGTGTAATATGCTTCTGCATTTCATATCACCTCACATCTCAGGTCTGAACAGTCTTACACACCTCACAACCACCACCAAATTAAAGATGGGTTTTTTTCATCCCATTATTTCTAAAATGTACTCTAGCCAGCATGCTACATTCAATGAATGAAAGAAGTAGGAGAATTAAACCACGCAATGAAACAGCTTTCTGACGAATAAAGCTATGGAAATTTTAGGCTCCATTTACTTCTCAATCTAATTTTGCCCTCCAATGCACATTATGTCTGAAATGGGATCTCATGTGGTTTGATCAGTGCTCTTAACGGATACAGAAGCAACATATTCCCTTTATTGTTGTTTCCTTTCTGCAGCACAGCAATACTTCTCATAAGAGCAGCACAGCAGGCTCAGGGAGACTGTCTCCACAGTAATCACTGTGCTGCTGGGAAGACGCAAGATGACCAAGATGATTAGCACCTTGAAAAGTTTGTGATCTGGAGGATCCCTGTTCCTGCAACTGCCCAGCTAGGTGTTCAATACTCCACAAAAATCACAAGAGAGAATGCATTACGAAGAGATCTTTAAATAAAATATTTTTTCCTTTTGTTTCTTTTTCACTGTTTGAATTTTTGCAAAAGCCCAGAAGCTGTTTTCTATTCTCTCTTTGCAATAGAGGAGACTAAAAAGAAATAACCATCAATTTGTGAAGAGTTACAAACTCTTCTCACTGTAACAGGGCTCCAGACACTGGAACTATAGGAAAAAAACAAACAGTAGCAATTATAGCGTAGAAACTAGAGCACTGTTAGCAATTTACTGTGGTGCCATGGATGGCCCCGAAAACTAATGTATATGTAGGGGGAGAGGTGGCTGGCCTGCAACCTCTCTCTCTTCAAGAAATGGAAATGCAGAATGTTTCCAACCTCACATGTTCAGCCCATTTAACAAATCTCATTTATGAGTTTAGAAAAGGGATAAGCATGGCAAAGCCAGCCCTGGGGAGCAGTTCAGCACACTTTGCAGGTCCATAGCCTTGGCTCAGGTTGGGAGCTGCCCTTGGGACAGAGAAACTGTTCCCAAGGGAGAGCATTCTTCAGTAGGGCTCAGACCTTCAGGATTCAGTCTGGAGACTTGACCAAAAGATCTCGCTGTCCACAGACAACTCGGCAGCAGCACAGGCAGCTGCCTTGCCTGTACCAGGCCATGAATCCATCTCTGGGACCTTCCCACGGCAGTGCATGAGGAAAAGCATGGAGACATCCTCTCCATCACTGTCTACCACCACAGCCATTCCATGATGGGCATCTGAGGATGCTCCTGACCTGGTACCCTACACACCGTGAGCATGGCTGCCACTAGCTAGGGGTGCTGGGCTGTGATGGGAACTGCCTGAAAAGGCCCTGCAGGCGCAGATGTCGCTCCAGAGCATCTGTACTATGATATGTGATATATGATATGATATATGATTCCAGGCAGGGCAGCCCACCTCCTCCTCCCAGCCTGGCAGCTGAGAGTACGCTGCCCCCAGGTCTGAGGACTACACATGATGGCCTGGGGAGGCTCCTAGAATCCAGGCAAGCCTGTGTTGTCAGGCTGCTGAGCACTGGGTCCCTGACATGACCTGGTAGGCTGGGATGGCACTGGCAGGGAGGGGGCCTCATGC
The DNA here is from genome assembly GCF_003945725.1 of Corapipo altera. NCBI lineage: Eukaryota > Metazoa > Chordata > Aves > Passeriformes > Pipridae > Corapipo > Corapipo altera. The sequence continues at coordinate 8,166,057 of NW_020884909.1, read as the reverse complement.
TCCTCAGCTGTGTATGGGAAAGCGGGAAAGCAGGCAACCAGGCAAGAGGGGAGGACATGGGTTTCCAGGCATCTTGTAAAGGACAGCAGTGACATCCAGAGGGCCTTTGCAAGCAGTGAGAGCAGGAGGAGAAGCTCAGGCACCACGCAAACCTGCCTTGATGGCAATCCCTTTGGTCCCAAGCTGGAGCAGTGAAACTGCTGGTACTTCCTCCCAGCAGTGCCCACCCCAATGTGCCAGCAGGTCACCACCTGGGGCTCTGGATGTTGAACTGGGCTTGGGACAGCAGCAAAGTGCTGGGGCTGCAAGCACTTGGCCACACACCAGGCAACCTAGGGCTTCACTGTCCCACCTGCTCTCATGCAGACAGACACCTTCCCATGCAGGGGAATCCTGTCAACACTGACATGGGTGGGCACAACCTGGCAGCCTACTGGTGCATCCAGAGACAGAAACATCTGAGCATATTGACAACAGGTTATTCAACTTGCTATACAAGCACAGAGGGAAAGAAAACCCAATGGCTTCCACCAATCTGTTTTGCAGCAACATTAAACCCATACTGATATTTTCATCTCACAAGAATCAGTATTTATGATCTGCATCTGGAATTAATCTGAGATGGAGACATTTCCAATCCAAGCATCATTGCTAATGTCATCGGCAGTTTTCTAGTCACAAGAGAAATATTTACACCCTAAATTTACACCCTAGATTTCAACATCCTAATTAGGGTTCAACAAAGTCCAGATCGACAACCCATGTACTATTTTTCTGGTATTTCTGTAATGCTTTTTTTTACCTGGAATAAGTTAAAAAGTTGAAATCAGGCACTATACCTGAATTCTGTGATGGAAATAGTGAAGCTGCAGAAATATTGTCACACTTGGGTTTCACTGTTTACCATTAAGTATTCTCTGTTGTCAAGTTTGAAATATTTTATTCTCTTTAGTTGAAGGAACCTGAAACATCTTATTTGAAATCACTTTAAGACAAATTGATTTTTCATCTGCCCTGTGCAGTAGCAGGACCAAGTTCAGGTGTCCAAGTCTCACCTCTTTCTGAGCTGCCTGGTGAGAAGCCATCATCTCTCATAACATAGTCAGATGTGTACCTCAACTGATGCACCATGTAGTTCAGAAAATAACACATGTATGGATTACTTTATGGGAAGCAACCTTCAGTGAGTTCAGACTAGAGGAGAGAAGGAGATGGGGAACTGGCTCCAAGCCACAGTGGGAGATTCCCCTTCTGCCACATTAATGCAGGGCTGAAGCAGCCCATGAGTACCAGCACCAGGATGGGGGGATGTTGCACTGGTGCCCAAGTCCATGGGGCATCTCCACCCATCCTGAGAGCCAAGGGCTTTGCAGCCTGCCTGGGTCTGGGTAAGACACTCAGGGCTTGCCCTGTCCTCAGGCATCACCCTCCACCTGGGAGTTCCCAGCTCACATTTCTCACTGTCTGCACCACAGCTGAGGATGTCAAGCAGGGACAAAAGCAGGGTAGGAGAGTGGACAGAGGAGGTCCCCGGTGCCCGTCACGGCATCAGGATTTATAACTGTATTAAATGTCATGACAGTTGGTCACAATAAATCCGCTCCCCTTCTTCCCAAATCAGATACAATAAAAGCTTTGGCAGTGAAAGTCATTCATCATCATAAAGACTTCAGATGTTCCAGCCATCAATTTCACTCACATTCTTAATACACTGGAGAGGAGTGCTGGAGTTTTAGGGGGAAAAAAAGAGCAGGAGAGAAGAAAGGGAGAAATAATTAAAAGAAAACATGATGAAAGATTGGTCAGGAATAATTAGAAAGCTCAGAGAAAGGAGTCACTTCAGGACAGCACTTCTGATGATGGGGGCAGAAGTGCTCTGCTCTCTACGGGGTATATGTGATGCTGAGCAAAGCTGCCAGGTGTCCCTACTACCCCAATGGGTCCACTGAGGAGGAGGGGCTGGGACCATGTTCTGGAGGGGTGACGGAATGCCACCCTGACTCCCCTCTTCTCTCCAGTCCTGTGGTGCCACCACTGGTCCCTGCTGCTTTGTAGTGGGGCCAGAGGAATGGTGGTGAGCGTGGGGGCTGGCTCTGGTGGAGCACCAGCCTCACAGCAATGACAGTGCCTTCCCCTCTGTGGGGGCTGCAGATCCACTCTTCCTCAGCAGGAGAGACACCCCCCCATCAGAGGCCTGCTGCAGCTGAGGGGCCTCAGAGCAGCCGCCACAGAAAGGGAGTGCTTGGCTGAGGGTCTGCAGGCAGTGCCTTGCAGAGGAAAGCACAAAGGTAACCCTGCAGTCTATGAACCCTCAGGTGAGGTGACACACAGAAGCAGTGGCTTTGCATTACTCCAAGGGGCCAAGCACGGGGACAGGCACCACTGCCCACCACAGAGTGGTCGAGGAAGGGAGGTAGTGTCACATCCAAGGAGCATCACAAAGCTGTTTTATCCATGTCATAGTAGGGCCCACCGATACCCCCCTCATATCTTAAGAACTTAAGAGCTTCTTTCATTAAAGCCTGAGTTGATATCAAGACTTGAAGGTAGTGAACACCCCAGCAGAACATGGACAAAATTTATCTCCTGAGTGGTGAGCCTGTGGTACTGCATGCTCAAGCCTGTTAAACAGCAGTGAACCCTTATACAATGAACTAGAGTGCACCTGGCCATGAGCTGGTGATCCCATCTCTACATGTCCCCAAAAGATCCAGTGTGCCTCCTGCAGCCTTGTGTGTCCTCACAGTGGGAGACCGCAGCAGCTACCTTGCACCTCTCGTGACCAACTATTTGACTTCAGAGCTAACACTGGTCACTGTAGGGTGGATGAAGCCATGGGAATGCTCTGGAACAGGATGTAGGGATGCATGGAACACCTCCTGGTGTGACCTCAGCAGCAACAGGCAAAGACACAAATAGCAAAGGCACAGTCCTGCACTCCTTCACCCTGCACATGTGCAGCTTACATGACACATGTCCCATATGTCCCTGTCACACCAGTTATTGCCAGTGTCTGCTCATTCCTGAGATAACTGTTCCCAGTGCAGTTCCACAGGGAAAGATGGGCAATGCTCCTCCAGACATCTCAGGGGACATGTGCAACTCTGTCACCTGGACTAGGCTGGGCAAAGCCCTGGCTCAGCAAGATCAGTTCAAGTTTTGCCCTCATCCAGTGCCTATCCCACTAGCTTTTCTGTCTCTGCACCAGACCTGGACACATTTAGGACTGCCTGTACTGGCTAGCATAGGCAGGTCAGGCAGCACAGGCAGCACAGGACACAGCTCCACTGTGAGCAGCTACTGGGCCTATTTAAGGTTACATTAATGCCTGGGAAAAGTTTTTGTCTATATTTCATAATTATAATAATATTAACAAAGACAGAAGGAGCAAAACCAAGGCCTCTGTTTAGCACCAAAAGTCTGATTTGCTGACAAAGCAAGTCTCATCCACATCTGCCACCATCCCACACATCTTTTGGACTTTGCAATTAGTACAACTGCAGCAGCATCTGCTACCTTCACACCGCACTCTTCCAAACCCTAGATCCTCCTGCAATCCTTAGTTACCTACAGTCCAGGACCATCCTTCCCACAGAGAATCCTCACATATGAGGAGGCCGCCAGGTCTGAACCCACAACTGCCAGAGCCGAAGCCTGCTGGGGAGGGGATAACCCACATGACCCCTCTCTAGAGGAATACTGCCTTTTTTCAGGAACTAGTGCTCAAAAAAAGGTACAGTGTCATCATAGAGCTGCCGAGCTCAAGGAATTCATGCTGTTGCAAAGAATATAGGATGAAAAGAAAAGCTCCAGAGGGACCCTGACAGTCCTTTCACTCTTTTAACTGAATTCAGTTTTCAGCCACCTTTTTGTGAAAATCCCAAGCCAGGTGTCAAGTCTGTGGCACCACAGGCAGTGCCTGTCCATGATGATTCTCAAGGGATTTCCACAAACAATATTCCTCATGCTGGTAGATGTGCCAGTTCCATTAAGCAGTTCAAAACCAGGCAACTCATATTTTGAGTGCCAGTGATGTTTTTCCTTTTTTTCCACTGCATTTTGCTTTTTGCATTTTTTTTTTTAATTATGGTTTAACATTTTTATGAGAAATAATACCAAAACCTGAAATTCACCCATTTTTAGTCTGATATAATACAAAGTCAAGAAGAAACAATGGTACATTACCAAAAAAAAGCCCCAGGTAGATTTATAAAATCTCTATTCACAGCTAACACAGTCTTTTCCAAGGACAGCACTACAGGAAGAGCTCTTTCAAAAAATATAATAGAGAACATAAGCAAGAGCTTTCCTCACAAAATATACTGCAGCATTATTAAAACAAGATTTGGAACACTTCACACTTTGCAGCTTTTCTTTCTTGAATCCTTTACAGTTTCTCTCAGATTTCTCCCAGATTTCTCCTAGATTAAAAAAAAAGGCATGCTGCCATTTCTAGGGGATGGTAGGAAGGTGAGAGCAGGCAGCAGACAGTAAGAGTACTTGTGGTATGCTCTCCATTGCCCAGGGGTGCCCTGGAATGATCTTTGTTTTACCATTCCCTCTACTCCCTTTCCAGCACTGCTAAGGCCACCATTAACCATGCCGCCAGTGCCACATTCACAGGGCTTTTAAATCCTTTCAGGAAAGAGGATTCACCACTGCCCTAGGCAGCCTATGCCAGGGCTGGACAACCCTTTTGGTGAAGATATTTTCCCAATATCAGACCTAAACCTTCCCTGACACAACTTGAGGCCATTTCCTCTCATCCTGTCACCATTACTCTGGGAGCAGAGCCCAACTCCCACCTGGCTCCAACCCTCCTGTCAGGGAGTTTTAGAGAGTGAGAGGGTCCCTCCTGAGCCTTCCTTTCTCCAGACTGAGCCCCCTGAGCTTCCTCAGCCACTACACATCAAAATTGTTCTCCAGACCTTTCCCCAGCTCCATTGCTTGTCATTGAACACACTCCAGTACCTCAATGTCTTTTGGAGGTGTTTTCAACCACTATCATCAAAACAATTACCTTGTCCTAGAAATAATTTCTGTAGCCTGACTCAAACTGCCATTAGGCTTTATTTTTGTGTTGTGCAGATGCACAGATGCCAACACATCTCTCTACTCACCTGGAAATATCATTTTGGTGGCTTGCACAGACACTCTCAGATGTTTTGTTATTGTTCTGGGCCAAAAAAAGGAATTTAGGAAGCATTTATGCTAACTCGAGTGTTTTCCTTTCTTTTTTTTTTCTTTTATTTTTCTTTTTTTTCATTATTTCCAGTTTGGAGATCTATAGCAGATTTACATCATTTCTCTGGCAGTGAGAAGTGCTGCCTGTGGGTTGAACTGGCCTTGGATGCCCTAAAGCCACCAGCCAGCTCTGCACACCTGAATCCCTGGTTGCCATGGTGGTGGGTGGCACAGGTGGGTGAGAGTCCCCAGGACCCAAACACCAGCACAAAACTGTGCATGTACCCAGCAGGACATTTTCCACCTGTGGGTGCCGAGTTGGTTTGATGCCCTTTTTTGGTTTTTTTAGGGCATTTCAGACCAGGGTAATGCAAGAAGAGGCTGCTCAGCATGTTTGCAGAACAAGCCCCAGCCTTGCCACAATCAGGGCAACACAGGGGCACCAGAACCCTCTTGTCTTAATTCTCTTGCCATCACTGCTTTATTTAAAATTGTATTTATTATCCATACCACAGCGGTATTGGGGGCAGGGAGAAACAGATTTAATTAATTAGAGATTGCAAAATCCTTAAGTAAAAGATGCTATGTAAATGCAAATTGTTATTATACATGCATTGCACAAAACATGTTTACCACAGTTAAATTCGACATTTAAATCCACAGCCAAACTCCCAACAGAGTCAGGCTGTACATCATCAAAAGAGGCAGTTAATAGCCTGAGTCTTAGTGGGGTACAAGTGCCCTCGTTTGCTTTCTCAAATGCGCTTGTTCTTTTTTAATGACAAGATAAGAATTCATAAAAATGGAAAAACTCAACAGTGTTGCACTTAGACTCTGTACTATCATTAAAACTGGCACTTTCGTTTTTCAGATTGGCTGCCTTTCCACGGAAGGTTATGTGGCCTTTTTTCAAGTCTTTAACATGACAGGCCCTATTGGGAGTAACAAAGAGATTATTGGAAAATGCATCTGTACTTTTATCTATTAAATGTAGAAACTAAGCTGTAAATCTTAGCATTATGCTTCACTGGAAACCAGCCATCTACCAACACTGATTTGCACTTCAGGTCAGTCCCACAGAAATCAAAGTATAAGTCAGTGATAATGTTTAAACACAGATCAACATTTCCATGTCAGGATAGATTATATGACCAAAATATAGTGGCCTCAGAAGAAGATTTTTTATTATTGCTATAGAAAATATATATTGCTTTAGACAATTAGACAACAACAACAACAAAAACAAACAAACAAACACCAAAGCATTTTTCCAAAAGAAAAAGCAATTTCAACAAAATCAAACCTTTTCTTTACTTCCTTCAAAACCATGTTGATTTGGGGATAGGGTAGTGAGTGGAGAAAAAAAAGGAAGAAGGAATTGTGAAAATTTTACATAAGTCTTATTTCAAAGAGTTGGAACAGGAAGTATAAATTGAAACTACTTTTTATTATTAGAAATGCAAATATTTTTTGAAACCAAAATAATTGAAATACTTTCATTCAGCTGGTGAAAACACTGCTGGAAAACTGTTGTTGACCATTAGCTGGATAACAGTTCCCTCCAGGACTTTTGTGTGACCCTTCTTTCTCTGTGGGCCAGGTCCATTCCACCCACACAGGTCCAGTGTAAGCTAAGCACTCTTCATTCTCTCGATAGCCATTGGAAAGACCCAGCCACCCACTGATAAGAATCACTAACTTTATATCCAAAATTAATGAGAAAAGACACCTTCTAGTCCTAATTCAATATCTAATCTCTAACCTGTGGAGAGAGGAAGGCTTCCCCAGACCCCTCGACCCAAACGCTGTTTTCTAGGGTTGTTCAGATGAATCCTCCATCCACAGGCTGAGAAAGATCTGTTACTCAGATCTTCCGGAAGTGATCTGTGTCTCACTGCCACTTGATTTCTTGTTGAAAAAACAAGGAGTCCTTTTGGATTGCATTGAGCTAAATGCTGAAATCTATTGGTGTTTTATCCTGGCAAGAGATCAGACTGGAATTTTAGAGAAGCAACTCCTTTCCTCCTATTGAAGGCATCAGAATCCATAGTGGCTACCAATACTAAAGTCCTCAGGGAGAATTTGATTTTGACATGGTTTCCAGTCTAACTGCACTACCACCGTGCCTAGCTTCAGAAGTGACCAGTAGTATCTGCCATTCAACAAAACCTAGCAAAACACTGGCTCATAAATTGCAGCCACAGCACAATGGGATGAACAAAGAAGAATGAAGAGTTAGGAAGCAGATGAGACTGAGCACTCCTAAGGAAAAACACACTAAGAGGCTGGGTGAGGACTATATGTCACAGCAGAATAGTAACAAGAAACATCTCGTCCTTTGACCTACATTTATCCCATTTTAGCATCTTTGTTCCCTAACTACAAAAATGGAACATAATTCTCAGGAATATGGATTGTTATTCCTTACTCTCCCTGTATGGGTGTGTAAGCTGTGAGGAGGACCAAATAAGCAAAAGCTGATGGAAGTGTGCCCTCATGAAAGAAGATCAGCCTCCTCTACTCCAACATCTGGCAGAGGAACCAAACCAAAGCCCCCTGACAACACTTTACCCTGTGATGCTTCTTTTAATAGAGTGATATAGAGTTCACATCATACCCCACTGCAGTGAATCATGCCCCTGGGTGAGACTGGCTAACAACCACTCTTGGCTCTGCCACTGCAAACCGACCCCATTGCCAGACACAGCCAGGGTTGCTGTGGGTTGATCAATCCACCCTTGGCACTGTACTGGAGAGCCACATAAAGGTGCCAGCTTAACATGGCTTTTTCCTCTCAGAGTGATACCAACCATGCTGAAATCAGCAAGTGGGAGCAAGAAAAATGCATGTGCAAGTAATTAGTAACAATCACAGGCTGCTTGGAAACTGCTGACGACAGCAGCAATGAGCTGGGCACATGTCAATGGCTTGTATATGGAGAGAACACTTAGGGACCGTGGCAGCACACAGTGATGGAAGGGGTTTCTTTAAACTTAATATTTAATGTGGCATAAAATTGATGCAGAGAAAGTGAGTGGTTCTTTAATCAGATATATTTGGCTGGTGGTCCATAATACAACGATTATGGCTGAAGCAATACTGAGAGCTGTCACTAAATTTTTCCTTAGCAGCAAGTATTCGCATGAATGCCAATGTTTCAGCAATCCTTTGGTTTTCAAGAACCATTCCAAATGTTTGGATATGCCAGCTGGCTAAGAGAGAGAAATTTTACATTTTCTATCCACAACTGCACAGAAGATCTTTGTCATCTCGAACCTTTACCAGCTACATCACAGCCTGGCAACAAGAACAACGAAAAACTGTAACCATAGTTCACTCAAGACCTCTGTTCTCAGACTTATTTCCATTACATTCTTACAGTCTGTCTTACAGATTTAAGACTGACGAGATGAAGTAGACTTAGTTCTCTTAGCATATGGCAGCTCAGACTGCTCCAGACTTTCTCATAAAAACTGATTAAGCTTGAATAGCAGATATAGTTATCGAAAGGACATAAGTGTTCTTGGCTCAAACTCCTGTTTTTCATATTTCAAGTTACTTACCGACTTTTCAGCCTTACCAATAGCCTTATTCTTTATTGAAGCATCATGCAATCATGTTCACAGCTTTGCTTCACACACACCAGAAGAGTTCCTGGTACAAGTGACACAACTGCTCTGGATACCACAACTCATTTGCCAATGTTTTAAGCAGGTCTTGGCCTTATGACAGTGAAGCTTTTACAAAAGTGTTTATAATCTGGAATGTCAACTGAGAAGTGAGGTCTGTCTCAAGGCATTAGCAACACCAGATACAGACTTTGATAATTTTGTGGACTTTTATCCAACTAACTCTCACTTTTTTACCTGAAAACACACTACCTAGCATGACTAAAACACGTTGTCCCCCAAGGCTTTTAGTCTCCTTCTCTGAGTTTGATCAGATAAATCACAGCCTTTCTGGAACAAGGAAGAGTGGAAACACTCAAAAAAGGGTGAAGAAATTAAAAGCAATGGAACTACCTGAATCTCAAGAGAAGACCAGAGATCAGGTTGGCCCCTCCTCCTCCAATGACAAGCAGTTCACAAATGAAATGCCATCACAGATCTGCAAGACTTGGACTCTGGATGGCCAGACTGAGGGGGACCCAGAACAAGGAGTTGGCTCTGGCAAGACTTCTCTCATGAACCAGGGTATGACCACTGAAGTAGGTCAGCTGATACAAAGCTGACCGTCCTCCAAGGGTTGCTGCCTTATCGATTACCTACCTCTACCCACCCAGCCCAGCCCTAGAACGCTAAACCACCACTGAATTTTACCACAGCTTTAGTCAGACAACAGACAACTAAAAAAGCTCTGAGAAGGCAGAGTAGGTAGTGCGTTTGCAGACATTTCTTGGACCTTGCACTCATAACCACCATTGTGCACCATTTCCCAATTCCTGATTTTCAGAGGTAACTATCACAGATGAAAGTCCTGTGGCAATACACAGCTTTGTGGTTACAATGGAAATAGGGTCAATAAAAGTGTATCCTTTTCCAAATCCCTTATCCTACTGAGGAAACAGGCTGGGAAAAGAGCTGTGACTGAAGAAATGAATTAATTTTGGGGAGAAAATAGAGAAGTCTGTCCACAACTAAAGTGAGAAATGCATCATCAAGCGTGCTATAATGGACATGCCTTGCACATTACAAAGCATGGCTTGCTGCTGAAGCCCTCCTGCTCCTGACAGTCTGCACATGCTTTCAGCTCCTCAGGAAAGAATCAGGGCAGGGGGCATGACTTGGGCGTATGGTACGTGACTGGTGCTGTACAACCCAGATTGTTATGCAGACTTCCGAGCACTTCTAGAGCATATCCAGCACAAAACAGTTCCTATGGCTATTTAAAAAGGAGGGAGGATAGCAGCTAAACATCCTCCTCCAAAAATATATCAAGAGACATACATTTTAAAAGGATTTTGGTATGCTCATGTAAATCTAAGTTTTATGAATGCAGGTGATAGAAGACTATACAGCACTATCAAACTAAAGATATAAATACCCACTGTCTTGAAAAACATGTTCTGTTGTAGCTCTCACTCTGTTATATTTAAGATTGATGGTAGCTTTTTTCTAGAGCTGCTGCTCATAAAGTCTGCTCCATGTTTTTGAGGACAACTAGCAAATTTAACATTTGGAACTTTTGCTCAAGTGTAGGTAACATCACAGGGACAACCTCTATAAAATCAATACTGAGCTCCGCAGTGTCACCTCTGTAGTTGGTTTTGCTCTAATAAATGATCAGCTAGCTCACCACATTTTAAGGAGGTAGCAACATGAGACATGCGAGAAGTGCTTAAACAAGTGTAAAAGAAGAAGTGCTGCTGATGTTTCAGCCAAAACAACAGCTCTTGGCTGAACCTCATTTTGGCCAGGAGTAGATCCTGGATGGGCTGTTCCTTAGAAGACAACAGAAGTGAGGGAGTATTCAGCTTCTCTATTATCATCTTGGTTTCCTAACTTTGGCCCATGATAATGCAACTCAGTAATCTCCTGCTACTTTGCCTCCCCCCAAGGACACAGCTCCCATCAGCTCCCACTGCGCACTGTGGACACTACCAGGCAGGAGATGCCCGCAGTACCTGCTCATGCAGTTAGAGGTGCTGCCAGGCTGCACAAATGTCTAACAGGGCACAAGGTTTGTCATGGGACAAACACTCAGGAGAAGGAACTAAAGGCAGCAGAATGCCCATGATGGATTGAGACAGCTTGGGTCTTCTGCAATGAGCAGCACTTCAGGCTTCAAAGAAAAATGCAGGGAATCATAGAATCATTTAAGCTGGAGTTCTGCAGAAGACAAGTGACAATAAATTGCCTGAGGAGAAATTACTTTTTAACTTTCATATGCTGTATGAGTGACTTATGACGACCAGCATAACGATTCATGTTTCTTCTTACATATTCCTTTCAGTTTCCTTCTATTCTATGATTTTATAGATAGCACAGACTCATAGAATCATAGAGTGAATTGCATTGGAAAAGTTCTCTAGTTCCACCCCCTTGCATGGGCAGGAACACCCTCCACTGGACCAGGTTACTCCAAGCCCTGTCCAATGTGGCCTTGAACATCTCCAGGGATGGGGCATCTACAACCTCTCTGGGCAACTTGTGCCAGTGCCTCATCACCCTCACAGTAAAGAATTTTTCCTAATATCTAATCTAAACCTAATCTCTTTCAGTTTAAATCCATTTTCCTTTGTCCTGTCACTCCAGGCCCTTGCAAATAGTCTCTCTCTATCTGTCTTGTGTGGCTCCCTTTAGTTACTGGAAGACTGCAGTTAGGTCATATCAAAGCTTCTCTTCTCCAGGCTGAACAATCCTAATTCTCTCAGCCTTTCCATACAGCAGAGGTGCTCCATCCTTTTAATCAACCTGATGGCCTCCTCTGGACTCACTCCAACAGGTCCATGTCCTTCCCATGCTGGGGGCCCCAGAGCTGGAGACAGCACTGCAGGTGGGGTCTCACCTGAGTGGGGCAGAGGGACAGAATCCCCCCCCCCCCCCCCTTACCTGCTGCCCACACTGTGGGATCAGCCCAGGACACAGGGGGTTTTTGTGCTGCCAGCACACGTGGCCACGGCATGTCCAGCCTCTGCCCCAGCAGCACCCCCAGGTCCTCCTCCCCAGGGCTTCTCTCAATCTGCTCATCCCCAGCCTGGATCGATCCAGAGGGCTGCCCTGACCCAGGTGAGCGCCAGCACTTGGCCTTGTTAAACTGCATGAGATTCCCATGGGCCACTTCTTGAGCTTGTCCAGGTTCCTCTGGATGGCTCTGTCCTTCAGGTATGTCACCTGTACCCTCAGCTTGGTGTCAATTGGTGAAGATGCCTTCGATCCCTTTGTCTACGTCATTAATGAAGATATTAAATAACACTGATACTGATAATGATTGATAATGAAGATATTAAATAAAACTGATCTCAATACAGACCTATGAAAGACATAAATATATCTGTATCAATGCTCTATCTCCTTATCTCATATAAGCCACATACATTTCCAGGAGTCCCTCATTCTGTCTATCCATCCCTAGGTCACACTGACAACTGAAGGGTCCCCAGACACCTTTCTTACCTATGAGTCCACCACTGAAACCACCCACCCAGTACTAAACACGTATTAAAATAAGTCTCCCCGTTGCCACTTCAAGATACATATGATTTTTTTTATACTTCTTCTAACTCTCTTATTTCTTTTGAATCTTCCTAAACTTTTGCTGAGAAAAGCCAAAGGCTGATGTTGTATCAGGGTAAAACAATTATCTAACAATTGTTTTCAAAACTACTCCTGTCCTAGATGAGACTGTAGGGCTTTAAAGATACAGAAATACTACACGAAAAACAGTGTCATCTTCCCTTGTAGCAACAAAATAAAGAATTGCATGCAATCTTTGGCAAAACAGAAAAAAATCCAATAAAATTTGCACAAGTTAGACACAGCAGTAACGCACAGAGGTAACCTTTATATTAAACACAGAGCCTTACATTTTCAAATTCCTTGTTTTTTCTGATTTGTACAATTCATTTGGGACACAATTTAATCATTTTCTTACCATTTGGCCAATCTCCTTCCAAGCAGTGTGCTCAGCCCCAAATAACTACATAACCAAAGTATTTATCAATCTCTATCTGTTTCTTAACTCTTGCTGTATGTCTCCTGAATAAAAGTAGATGATGTGTTGTTCCCTGGATAAACAGCCTTTGCTTTTCATTTAAATGCTTAGCCTTATTGCATAGTTACAACTCTAGAAATGGTACAAAACATGAGCATTTGTAGGAATTAATAGCAGCCAAAATTCACATTTGTTTGAACTGTCATAAAAACCTTGTCCGCTCAAACACACCGGGCATATTTATGAAAAATAAGCACCAAAGCCCAAAGGCAGAGGCAAGCATTCTGCTTTTTGGTGACACAGTGGTACTCAGGATGCAGGTTTGGAGTAGAGGGGCACAGCCTTGGAGTGAAGGGGTGGATATATCATTTGTTGGCTACAAGCAAACCCAAATAATTTACACAAGACTTTCAATTGACTTTCAACAGAGCTGCTCTGAAACCACATTTTAAAATAGACTTTTGAGAAAATGACTCCATATCTGACACAATTATTCCATAAAGGGCCTCTCCCTACAAGGTCCAGGCATAGACAATTCATGTCACTTATCGGTGTTAGAAAATTGCTTACCTGTGACTATAGGATAGGACTGAGGCCCAGGAACACTCGCTCCCAAATCTGCAGAAGTAGGGCTGGTTATATTTGCCTTCATGTCATCCAATCCACTAGCTAGTGAGGCCATGGCTGAGTATTCAGTTGCCTGGAAAAAGAAACAAAAGGCATTTTAGTGATAATAAGTTTACTATTCAAGAGCTTTTACCTGTGCGACAGAAAGTAGGTGCAATATAGAACTCAAAAATCCTTTGTTCTGCCATTTTTAAAGGCAATGCCCAGTTACATGGGGCTTTCAACACTCAGTCTGCTCAATAAGTGGGTTGGTACTTATCACCACTGTTCTTGGAGAACACTAAAACAGGCTTTCTTTATAAAACAAAAGCCCAACTCATCAAAATGTAACAAGGTTTTCTTGAAGGTCAAAATTTTGTAGAATAACTGCCAAGTGCAAGTTACTTGCTTGTTAGAGAAAAATGTCCTTTCCTGTAAACCTGAACTCTCCGTATTTCAGTGGTGGCACTTGAGTGGACATGCACTAACAAGAAGGGAGGAATGGTGTATCCCATTTCCCCCCTTTTCTTGGGAATGTCACGTCTCTTCATTGTCTCACAAGAAAGTGCACATATATATTAATGTTTGCTTAATGGATGCATTCATAGCCAACTGTTCCTAAATCCAAATTATTTAAAAATAAATCACCTGACGGTAGTAAGGACGCTGTCTCATTTCAAGGGAATTTCTTAATTTCATTAGCCAAAGGTATTGTAAATGAGCACAGGTCCCGAGAAATTAGACCATTTGTGTCCTGTAACCTGTGTAAGTCCCTGTAGCTACAGCAATCTACAGCCAGTTTGGAGGATATACATGTATATGGCACAAAGCTTATCTTCATTTGCCTTATTTCCATGACTTCTTATAGTCAGGATCATTATCACAAAACTGGGACGTTTCCTCATAAAGTTCTCTCTTCCCTGCTCCTATCTGCCCTTTAAGTTTTAATCCCTTATTTGTGAGATGGCAATCATGCCCATAACAAGTGGAGGATGATAATTTCAAACTAAGAATGGCAATAGGAACAGATAAACTAAAGAGCAACCACTATGAGGCCAATCCCTGCTGAATTCCTGAAGATTAAGTCAATGCAGAAGCTGCACAGAGGTGAAGAAATGCTGGGGAAACCAGGATCACCTGGGGGTTTTTTGAGTGACCAAAACAAAAATCAGAGTATCACAGAATCCTAGACTGGTTTGTGTGGGAAGGGACCTTAAAGACAATCTTATTCCACTCCCTACCATGGACAGGAACACCTTCTACTACACCAGGTTGCTCAAAGTCCCATCCAACTTGGCCTTGAACAGGGATGGGATATCCAAAAAAGTTAACTTTTTTTTCAAGGAAACAAAATCTGGTCTGAGTGAATACATCTTTCTCCCCCTTGCAAGTTTGTCCAAGAACCCAGCATACAATCTGGTGCTTGCCACTAACACAATACTCTGGGTCAAATATACCTGTTAATGTCTCTGTTGCCCACCTCTCACTCAAACAGAAGTTAATTTACCTGGATAACTATGTATTAGCCGATCCGTGTAATAAACATGTATGTTCTGCAGTACAGTCTGACACCTTGAAGGCTCCGCTGTATAAATCCCTGCATAAATCCCCAGATGTGTGTGCCAAATGCATTTTGCCAGGGACTAGCCCCTGGCCACCCTTGTCCTGCACCCAGCCCATGGATCAGAGTCCTCTGACTCATCTTGTAGGCTCCTCTCTAACCTTTGCATTAAAGCTGTCCTGTTCCTCAGTCCTTTTAGCTCATTCCTTCTCTGACACCCTCCATGCCCTCATGTTTGCCTTGCCTTCATGCACCCAGCCCCTTTCATCTGCCACCACTGCCTCAAAGACACTCACACCTCTGCCTCATCCCCCATTTCTGCCCATTGCAGAGGATGGGCCCAGGAGCATCCCTCCTCTGAGGAGGGTGCCAGTGGTGGTCCCAGCCTTCCTCCTTCCTACAAGTGCAAGCAAAGCTCCTTATTCTCACTTCACATCACACCAAGGTGCATTTCTCAGTCTTCCAACACCAGTCCAAGCTCTCCTACCTCTCCAATCCCACCTTCCCTTATTCAGAGTACATGCACATGTGGCAACACTGCTGGGTTTTCTCTGTCCACGAAACCCTGATCTAACAAGACACCAGACAAACAACAGCCCTGCAGAGGCATTCCAAGCAACTGATGATGCATGAGCATGGATGGGCTGGCAGCACAGCAGAGGAAAAACCTGTCTTTGTGTGGTGCTGTTTGGTATTTCTGATATCTGCAGAAGAGCACACACCAATTCCTGGAGAAGGATGCCTGATTTTACCACGTTGTTCTATGAAAGCCACAACCCCACCATATCCAGACTCGAAAATCTCTTCGTACTCTCCCATGGGGCACTGATCCACTGCCCTCAATGAGCAGGGAATGAATGTGGCTTCCCACTTACAAAGTGGGAGCTACAAACTCGTAGTTTGGGAGGAAGCATCCAGCTGGGATGGGACTCTTGCCACAGGCTGGGTCATGCAAGACAACTGGGGTGGCAGTTGCACATCTAAACCCTGCCACCAAAAGCAGCTTTTGGAACGGCACAAACCCAGCTGGAACCAGACTGAGCCCCTGCCTGCAAACGTCCAACAACTCCACAGCTTGCTTCCCTTCAAAGGTCCAAGGAAGTGTCATGGGGAAAGCAGGACCACAGTTAAAAGCTTTAACTGTAATGACCTCAAAACATTATGCCAATGAGCCATGAGCTGGTCCTTCAAGCTCAGAGAGACTAACCAGTTACAGTGTCAGAAGCAAGCAGTGATCAGGGTGTAGCGCATCCTGTCAGAGGTCAGGACAGTGGTACGCCATGCTCTTCTGTGTCACTGCACCACAGAGAGTTGGAGCAATGTCAGTGGCACAGCTCCAAACCATGGAACCACATCTGTGGACTGGAGAGACTGGAAGCATTGTAGTTGCTGAGCCCAGTGTGGAGGCAGAGCCCACAGTCAGGCTATGCTGTGGTAGGAATGAGAAGGTTTAAGGTAGACATGTGCAAAATGGAGATCTGGAGTCCCTCCCTGCTTTTGGTCCAAATAATTTGCTGCAGACAGGAACTGCACCTCTTTTACAATGGCCCAGCAACATTTTCCTAGAGGTAAGAATAGCAAGATTTTCTGGGATTTTCCAGGTGCTTTCCAGTGCCCAGATCACTCCTTGAAGCCACCAGCAACTGAACACCAGCAGCCACATGGACCAGGCACCAACCACTCCTTCCAGCACCCAGGCGGAGCAAGTCCAGGCTGAGGGGCAGCCTGAGGTGGCTGCTGACCCCTCTCTGCTTATGCTGTCCCAATGGAGGACTGATTATTAATATCACATCTACCTTTGCAGTAGCAGTTTCCACTGCACAGCAGAGGGGCTGTGGTCAGGGCCATCAGCAGCAGGCTGGCACAGTGGCTGTGATCAACACTTGGCTATGGGCAGAGAAGACACACCACTACCAATCGTGAGACACTGGGGAGAGCAACGGTCAGCAGAAGCATCTTCTGGCCCATGAGGAGAGAAGAGCCACAGGTGCAGAGCAGAGAAGCCTTCATCCTAAAACCAGCTAGTTGGTGCTGCCTGCAGCTCTTCTCACCCCCATGGAGGGGCAAGGGGATCCCATTACCCCATGAAGAAGCACAAGCCTCTCTGTCACTGTGGTTTCACAATGCTGGGTGTTGACCCACTCCTGAGAGGTAAAGCGGTGTCCCCTCTTCCCGCTCCCCCCAGACAGAGCTCTTTCTTTCAGGCACCCCATCCAAGAGAGGAGAACCAACCCCAGAGGGAGGCAGTGCTCATGGAGCAGTCCCTCACCCCATGGCCCCATTGAGACCCTCCTGCCAACTTTTCCCAGGAGCTTCTCCAGCTGGTCAGGGAGGGGCAGCAGAAGGGGTCTCAGATTTGGCTCCTGCACCAGTGATCTGGTACTGCTGCTGGTGAGGAACAGCCCAAAATGACGATCATGGTTAGGGGTCCCTCCTCGCGCAGCCAGAAGCCTGACCTTCTGCTTGGTATGTGAAAAAGCAAGAGTCGGGTGTTCAGTACCCTAGAAATTACCTGAAAAATGACTGCCTGCGGTTGTACCACGCACTGTCTCATCAGCATGGAGCACCACTGCCATAGCATGGAGGAGAGAAAACACAGACACGTGAAACGAGGAATAATATAAAGGAGAGAATGAGAAGCTCAAACTGAAAGGAGGGGCAAGATCAGATCTCCTGCGTCTCCCCTGCCCCGTCCCACTCAGCTCTGGCAGATGAGAGCTGGAGTCTGGTGGAGGATTGGTTGGGGTGGTGAGGAGAGAGGTGCTCTCTGAGCACCTTTGGGCAGCAGTACATGGGCAGCAGGGTTTGCACAGTCCCTCTCCACCAGATTTCTCTGCAAAGTGCAAACAGGAAGATTTCTGCTCTGAGTAAATTTTTATACCCACCACCACTACAAAGGCTTTATGTCTAAATACTAACACCCCTGGGGTGGAGAAGGTAATAGGCAGATGGAGGGAAAAGGGGTGCAGGAAGGTTTCAGGATCATTTTCAAACCTGCTGCACTATAGGGAAGCAGACAGACAGACCATCACCAGCTTCACCCTGCACTTTTCCTAGTGAAGATGCCCAAGTGTAACCCACTGAAAAGTCAACAGGTACAGAAATTTTCTCTTTGAGATTTACCTGGAATTTTATCCTAAATTGTTATGCAAAGATGGACACACAGTAGAGAACAAGATCGTTCCCTGAAGTAGCCTGTTTCTAGGGTGCCAATGTGGGAAAATCAGGGAGCTCCCATAGGCTTGGATGAGACCTGCAGCAGCACTGTGACCCAGGTAGTGTGAGACAAATTCATCCCCCTTCTGCCCTGTCCCTTTCACGCAGCACAGACCCGGTACCCATCTTGAAGCGATTGCACCAAGCAAAGACAGACAAGAGCTGCCTGCTGCACAGGGCAAATGGCCACTGAAATGAGCCAGCTGGGGTCCATTGGGACTTGCACATGTTGCTTTTTGCATCTGCTCAGTCTTCCCAATTAAAACACCAGGCAGGCATGAAGCAACACCTCCTGTGCCCTCCTGCCAATGACACAGCTGCCCCCAGGGCCACAACACTGCTCAGGACACAGTAGCAGCAGCACAACAGGGTCTCAGACTGTCAGAGGTCTTGGGGACTCTGGTCTTGGTCTGCCTCCTTACCGACCATGTGCACTGCCTTCCCTGCTGATAGAGATGGTGCACAGAGCACCTTCACTGTCAAAAAAGCCTTGAGGCCCCTGAAAGGCACAGTGCTGTCCCTCAGGTCACATCCACCACATCCACTGCTCACCCATGGCGCCAGCAGCAAGCCAGACTTCACACAAATATCTCCAAGTCATTGTGTCTTAATACTTTAAAATTAATTAATAAATAGAGGTAGAAGTGGTACATGCCAGGCAGGCTGTCCAAAGAAACCCCCACCTCAGCCTGACAAAGGGAAAAAATTTGTAACATTAGATATGGTTCGAAGAGTTTAATCCAAAGAAGCTCTAATTAATCTCCCCAGGCTTTGAGAAACCCAGCGCCACTTGCAGCGCACAGGCACTGCTGTTGCTCTGCCTGGAGTTTCAAGGGAATGGAAAATCCATCCTAATGCCCTCCTCCTCAGCCGCTCAGGATTCAGATGGGAAAGTCTTCCCAAAAGCTATATATCAAAGTCTTACCACTGCCGCCTGCCAGCCACCCCACCATTTCATAATTTACTTGGCATTCCCTGCACTGTCCACCACCGCCACCAAAACCAATCCTGCTTTGGAGTAAATGCTATTTACACACCTAATTTAGGCCAAACCCCAGTTATTCTTTGATTTCAGCCACGTTGGGATCATTGCTGTCTCACAGAACGTGGAAGTATGGTTTCAGTGGTGCAACCTATTTCCCTTGGTTTAAATGAACCTCCCTTTCACAAAACATATATGTTTATAAAAAATTAGCACCTGTGCTTCATTTTAGCCCAAATCAAATTAGGATTCATCCCCAGAGATTCCTCTGAAGGCAGTGGGAATTAGCTCATGCACCCTGCCATGAACACATTTACCCTCATACTTCAAAACAACTGACCTGTTTTTGACCCAATCTTCACATTATCTGCATGTGGGAAATGACACATTTTACATTTCCACAGTGTAATTCATAAGTGAGTGCAGTCCTTCTCAGATTTTCTGAAGGGATCCCCAAATCCAATCTAAATGCCTAGAATTTACCTGTTGTTTTTCTTTCATACATATAAATAGCTGCATTTCCATTCATTCTTTGTTTCTCATTTTCATTTTGTTCTAATATCTGCATGTAAATGTCTGAAAATAGCATCTGTAATTGAAGATTATGAAGTATAGCCAGCTCCTGACAGGTTGCTAAGGAAGATGGATTATCCTCATTTTTCTGTAAATTTTGTCAATTTCGGAATTCATAAGCTATCAACACTGATAAAAATGTGACCGCACAGCTGTGTCAAAGTGGAC
This sequence comes from Corapipo altera, assembly GCF_003945725.1. Lineage (NCBI taxonomy): Eukaryota > Metazoa > Chordata > Aves > Passeriformes > Pipridae > Corapipo > Corapipo altera. The sequence continues at coordinate 8,146,114 of NW_020884909.1, read as the reverse complement.
GGCGTGGCATCAGTGCAGCTCCTGAGGAGGATGGCTCTCCCCAGCCATCCAGTCAGGAGCAGGCACTGCAGGAATCCTTCCTAACTGCTTGCAGTATCTACATCCCAATCACACACCCCCCTCCACCCTGCCACCTCCCCCCCAATTCAAATAAATAAATAAATTGAAAGTACGCAAATTCTCTGGTGCACCAATTCACATCACAAAGCACAATTTATTGTGTGTTCTCCTTTTTTATTTATCCCTAAGTAGTAAACACGATTTCCATTCAGGGGGTTCGTTATGTTCCACTCCTACCAGACAATCACAGCATACTTGAGGCAATTGTTTAGCCTCTTCCTCTCAATTTTCCCATTACTGGAAGTAAGTACTGTTGGGACTCTTTAATAGCCCGACTGCAGCCCATATCAATAACAGATGAGGTTTAATCGTCCAACACAAAAATTATTTAGGCTCAGTAAGGACATTCAATGTCATTTGCATAATGGCATTTCTATCCTGAGCACCTAACCCATCGTGCATAAACAAGGCCCTGGGACCATAAATAATAATAAATCATGACGTCCACACTCCTATTGCTGTAATAGGAGCCTCTCTATGTAGAAATTATTTCAGTAGGAAAGGGGCACTATAATTTTAAAGACATGTGGCATTGCACAGACCAGTAAATCACATTCATGCGCACAATTGTGCACACACACGTGCCAGCAAGGCTGCCTATGGTGAGTAGCAAAACCCCAAGGAGTAGCAGCACAGAAAACTGTCCACACTGAGCACTGGGAATGCTTTTGATTATTGTTCCTTAGTCAGAGGTAGCAGGCTGAACAAAAGCAAGGTCTGTGTGCAGTGCCTGAGCATGTGTGCAGTGGACCTGTTAGTCTGCCAGTCCCTGCTTGGCCATCACTCATGCCCGCTGTCCTTTGACCTCTCCAGGAAGGTCTGGTGGAAAGAGAGCAGAGATCTGCAGATGCTCATGGGTATTTCCCAAGCAAGCCCTTCATGGGCCATTGCAGTCCCCAATGTCCCACACCCCCCCATTCCAGGTAACTCAGCACTGCCAAGGCCACCACTAAACCATGTCCTCAAGAGCCAAAGTCTTCATCTGATTTTCAAACAGAAGCCTCCATAGGAAACGATGGTAAGGCCAGCCCAAGGGACATAAATGTACACAGCAAACTGAGGTGGCTTTCCAGATTTCAGTCTCGCCTGGCCACTAACAAGTGTGTGGGTGAACAGAGACAGCAGCACAGTGGCAACAGCTGGCCTCTGCGTCTGCCAGGATTTGCCAGCTTCATCATCATATATTTGTCCTCAACAGCTCTGTCCTTTCTCAGTATAAACACTGCTCTGTCTTCTCTAGGACGTGAAAGAAAAGTATGACTCACCCCAGCCCACACCCACCCCCAACAGCACTGCTCAACACTGCAAAGGCTCTTCCCTGCTGTCTCCATGGCAGAACCACCCAGTTCAGTTTACTGAGAAAGGCAGAAACTCCAAGAAAGATTTTGTAGGAGCCTGCTCCCAGTGCCAGCATTGCAATACCACTGCCTGCACAGGCATCTACTCCCCGAAACAGCGTCTCCCTAAGCCCCCTCCAACTTCTCCTCCCCAGCCCTCCTCCTCCTTCCCCTTCCAGGGCAGTCCTCACTAGCTCCTCTCTGGCTTTCCCCACAGACTCACATGGGGTGTTTCTCTTCTCCCCCTCCTTCCCACCCTCTCCCTCTATGGGTCCTCTCACCCCAGGACCAAAGGAGCTCTCTCAGCAGCCTCCACCGTCCTACACCCACTGCTGAAAAAAGGGGCACTTCATCAAAAGAAAGCACGAGACATCCAACTGAAACAAAGTGTAACACAACTTGCCCTGGTGGAAAAACCAGTTTGCTTTTTGTAAACCCAGCACATAATTTATGCCTTTATGCCTCTCACTGTTACAAGCTATTGTTAAAATGCACTGTTTCTCAGGAGAGGAACTGGACACTTTCACCCTTAACAGTAACAATTTCAGCCAGAGAAGGAGGGAAAAGGTACAATCCTCCATCATGGTGGTTCCTCTGCTTCCACTGAAGCACCAACATGGGTGTGGAGAGAAGAAAATACAACACTCAGCATAGTCAAGTGTTTCCTTATGGAGAAATACAAAACAGAAATATGAAGGTACACTGAGAATGTTCGTGAGGTTGACAACAATATTGTCCGATCTTCAATCCATCCCACCAATAGTCCTGAACCCTGAGAAGTCTTATGCAAATTTACGATAATAGTTTGGTTTTCTATAATGCTTTCAGATGAACTACCCAAAGATGTTTCACAAATGCCATCTAAGAATCCTATCATATCAGGTTTTGTATGATATTATGCACTGTGTACAATAAACTGGTCTCAAAGTGGCATCCCATGGCAGAATACCAGGGTCCAAGCCTCAGGGACAGCCAAAGCCACTGCAACCACCACAGACACAGGAGCACCAAACCTCTACCCAGGGGGAAGCCAGTAGAGAAAGCCAAGGAGATTGCTGGTTTGTGGTATGTTGCAAAGTCCAAGCTGAACAAATTTGTATCAACCCATGAAGTCCTGAATTTCAAAGTTGGACATCAAACAACACACATGCTTCATTGTCTAAAAGACTCGCTTTTGCCCATGGGAACCTTGTGACTCTACAGGGGTCAGGAGCCTCCTGCCTTTCATTTTTGGGGTGGAAATTTTCCCTACAATGCTGAATTCCCCATCAAATCCCCAACATGGAACTGACTTCATTAAAAACCAACCAAACAAAAAACCCAAACAAATAAAAAAACCCCCATGCAACAAGACCCCCATAATTTCCCAAAGTTTTTCTTTCATTTCTTCACCCACACCCAAACTAGACTGCTAATGGCCACAATATTGTAAGCCAGTTTTCATTACAGCATTTTTATGGAAAAGCCAGGAATCTTAAAGAACCAGTAATCTTTTCCAACCTCTGTGATTCTATGGTTCTACATCAGAAGTTTAGATTAGGTATCAGGAAAAAAATTGTTATGAAAAGGGTTGTAAAGCATTGAAACAGGCTGCCCAGGGAAGTGGGAGTCACCATCCCTTGAAGTGTTCATAAAATATGTGGTTATGTTTGAGGACATAGTTTCATGGTGAACATTGTGGTGGTGCTGGGTTGACAACTGGACTTGATCTTAAAGGTCTTTTCCAGCCTTCAGATTTCTGTGATTCAGTAGGCACAAATGTTGTTTTCAGAAGATTTCTGTAGCACTTTCTGATTACAAGGCCTTCAGGGCAGGGGCAGAGGCAGCAGGAACCAAATTCTGTGCACACAGGGGGCAAAGCAACAGATTTGAACACTTCAACCAGAGTGTTTTGTACAGAAAAAAAGAAGTGTTAGGAAGGGTACTGGGGATGTGGAGCAGGGGAGAGACTCCTGTGCCTTCATGCATGCTGCAGGCATGCCTCATGCCAGTGGAGGCCCCGGGAAGGGGAACATCAGGGGGATGATGTGGTGCTTGCTTTGATGTGGCATTCATCAAGGATGGACAGGCATGAAACCCCACTCATCTTGTGGGATAAATCTCGAGCTGTTTTTCCCCTTTGCTAATTAACTGAGACCCACTGACAACCAAATCTGACCAGCAACAGGTCCAGAATGTGAAGGCCTCGGGACAAGGCACTTCAGACTGGGGCATGACAGAATCCCTAATCTCAGGAAAAAAAACACCCCATCCCACCTGCATGCCCATGGGGTAGGGAAATGGCCTCCTTGCCTTCAGAAAAACACCTAGAAATACCAGAAATTATCTGCCCATGGGTATAAAAAATGAATCAAAATAGAGACAGGCTGACCAATGAGCAGGGTATCTATAGGGTGCTGGTCCCACATAAAGAGATTCTGTCTGAAAACACTCTCAGTGTGCTGCTGCTGGAGGCCCTGTACATCCCCGGTATCGTGACAGGCTCCAGGGAGGACCTTCTTCACAGAAAAATCGTTGAAGATTACAGGTTTTAGTGAAACATTTCAGCTTTTATCAAAACATTCTCTGAAAAGACAGGTTTAACCAGGCACGCTGCTGTTATAATAATCACTATTTTGCCACTAAAACATCAGAAGAAGCCTGGGTACCACACAGAGAGTGGAACATCAGACGAGAATCATAGAATCATAGAATAGATTGGGTTGGAAAAGACCTCCAAGATCATCAAGTCCAACCTCTGATCCAACTCCAATTACTATATCATGACACTAAGGGCCACGTCCAATCTCTTTTTAAAAACCTCCAGGGATGGTGAATCCACCACCTCTCTGGGTAGGCCGTTCCAATATCTGATAACCCTCTCTGTAAAGAATTTCTTCCTAACATCTAACCTAAACCTCCCCTGGCAGAGCTTGAGCCCATGTCCCCTTGTCCTATTGTTGGTTGCCTGGGAGAAGAGACCAACCCCCACCTGGCTATAACCTCCCTTCAGGGAGTTGAAGAGAGTGATGAGGTCACCTCTAAGCCTTCTCTTCTCCAGACTAAATAACCCCAGCTCCCTCAGCCTCTCCTCATAGGACTTGTGCTCAAGTCCCTTCACCAGCCTCGTTGCTCTTCTCTGGACCCACTCCAGCACCTCAATATCCTTCCTGAACTGAGGGGCCCAGAGCTGAACACAATACTCAAGGTGTGGCCTCACTAATGCAGAGTACAGGGGAAGGATCACTTCCCTGCTCCTGCTGGCCACACTGTTTTTGATGCAGGCCAGGATGCCATTGGCCTTCTTGGCTACCTGGGCACACTGCTGGCTCATGTTCAGCCTCCTGTCGATCAGCACCCCCAGGTCCCTCTCTGCCTGGCTGCTCTCCAGCCACTCTGTGCCCAGCCTGTAGCGCTGCAGGGGGTTGTTGTGGCCAAAGTGCAGGACCCGGCACTTGGCCTTGTTGAACTGCATTCCTTTGGAGTCAGCCCATCTCTCCAGTCTATCCAGATCCCTCTGCAGAGCCCTCCTGCCTTCCGGCAGGTTGACACTCCCTCCCAACTTGGTGTCATCTGCAAATTTGCTGATGATGGACTCAATCCCCTCATCTAAATCATTGATAAAGATTTTAAAAAGGACTGGGCCCAGCACTGACCCCTGGGGGACACCACTGGTGACCGGCCGCCAACTGGATGCAGCCCCGTTCACCAGCACTCTCTGGGCCCGGCCCTTGAGCCAGTTCCTGACCCAGCACAGAGTGCCCCTGTCCAAGCCATGGAGCAAACAGTATGAGGCAAACAGAAAGGAACTCACCACCAGTATGACCTGAGTACCTCTCCCACCCCAACAGCAGATTGGGTTCTTATGTCAGAAGGGTATTTGGCATTATATTTTCAAAATTTGCCCCCCAGTCACAAGAACAAGACAGGAAACATTGGAACAAAACCAGATGTGGGATCTGTGCCCTCAGCAAAATCTCCACTGGTACAGAGCCTCACAGTCTGGCAATGCCTGAAAACCATTCATCAGCCATGTAACCTGATGACAATTTCTTGTGTACCATAATTTATTCTGTTACTTAATCCTGTGTTTCAATTATTTAGAGAGATCCTAATAACCAGTGAAATACTGTAAGTCTAACATAGCATCTGACAAGTGTGATTCTTCTGCCTGGCTTCACTCCACAGTTCCCATTCCAGGAATGCACCCATCACCTACAGCACCTCCTTCTCCCCAAGCCCTCTCGGTGTGTCTCTGTACGTGACTTGTCTGGGCTGACTTGGACCTGAGGTCAGTCCTGAGCCTGGAGGGGGCTTTACAGAGGACCTTGGCCTCTCCAAGGTTGCTCTTATTCCATTACCCTTTCAAGGGGAGAGGAGCAGACCTGAAACCATGCACCTACATATTAATCTTCTGTCTTAGCACATAAGTTCCCTCCTTTCAGATTTCCTTTTTTTTTTTTCATTTGGAGAAATTCTGCTGCCACCAGGTTTTTAAGCAACCACTGTTCATAGAAGCAGAGAGGAATTTTGAAGCTATCCCTCTTGTCTGGAAGTAGCTTAGCTTCACAATTGCTTTTTGTCATTCAGACACTATTGTAGGTTTTTTCATTCAACCACCTCCTAAAAAAGGGCTACCCAAAACTATGGTATTCTTCTGAAAATTAAGCATTTGGATAAGCAAGTTTCTCGGGCTTCTGGGCATTGCATGCTCCACCTCATCCCACACAGTGAGTGAACAGGTGCTGCTCGTCCACCTCAACCACACTTTTCACGCTTTCCATTATAACCATACCAAAGTTTCCCTAAGTCACACCATAGCAGTTGGAATGAACAAGGTGGCTGGACAGCCAGGTCATGGGATAATCCAGGTTGGAAGGAAGTCTCAGAGGCCCCTCAAAGCAAGGCCAGCTATGGAGCCAGGCCAGGCCAGTCAGGGGTTTATTCAGCTTGGTCTTGAAAATACCACAGATGGAGATTGCACAATCTCTGAGGGCAAACTCTGCCCTGTCTGACTGCCCAGGTGGGAAGAACTGCCCCCTTGGGCCTTGCAGAGCCCCTCCTATGACAGTTCATACCCCTTTCTCTTACGCTTCCACCACGCACACCCTTAAAGAGCCTGGCTCCTTCTGAGATGTTTTAGCACAGCAAGTTCTTCAGCGAAGCATACTCCCATCATTGTCAATTATAAAGTGATGGACAGATTTAGAGAAAGGCCACAGAATTAGTGTAAAATAGCAGTGATTTCCAGACCAAAGGCTGGAAATTGTACTTAAAACTTGTCAAAGCCTGTGGGATCCAGACATTTACTGGAAACTAAGTAGAGAAGTCTTGTTCCATTCTTTGAATGCTGCTGCAAATCCTTCCCCTCAAATATCATATGAGTTGGCCAGGCACTAATTAAATCAATGGGCAAATATGTTTACTCACAGATTTGTCCCTGTCTTGTAGGGCTAACACAGACATAAGAAGGTCGGTCAATTTTGCTCTGACATAATTGGCCAGCTAGTGCCGTAACATGACATTGTCTGATATTGGTGAAAGATGTGGTTTCTCTGTCTAAACTGAAAAAAAAAAATTATTGCAAAACACACGATGAACAAATATGCAATTACTTGATGCCAGTTCCCAAATTTCAAAGAAATGTGAACACTTCTGTCAAGATAACAAGTGGGAAAATCTTTTCTTGAATTTTCCACCTCTCTATCACACTTAGAAGCCACAGAAAATCCCTGGAGGAAACCACCTGCTGCCTTTGCAAGATGTTGTGTTCCATGTCATCACTAAGCTCTGGATGTAAAGCTGATAGAAGGTGCTGAGATAAAATTGGTGACTGGAAAAGCACCCTCTTCCAGCATTACCCAACAGGAGTAATTTCCAAACACTGTTACCCAGACTCTCAGGGAAAAAAGCACACCACAGTCCTCCTCAGTGGCATCTCAGTCCCCGAGAAGCTTCCAGAACAGGGGAAAATGGTCATCTGCCAATCCTGTCATATGTCACTGACACCTACTCTGCATGAGCCTGTGCACAATGTGGGGAGCCTGTCCAGGGGAAAAGACATCCCCCCCACTGTGCACAGAGCAAGGAAAAAAAGAGATAAGGACAAAGGAGGTGTGAGAGCATGAGGCACAGCAAGGCTGGTCTTTCCTTTAGCTTGTGAATTTGTATTTTCACATATAGTTACATTTGAGAGCAGTCAGGAGAAAAGAAAAGGAATGCTTAAAACCAGGAATGCACTGCAATTCCCAAAGGAGATGTTTACCTCGGTATTTTGGGATTCCCCCTCCCTGATGGGTCAAAGGGAGGAGATTAAAAGGACGACTCTATAGGAAAAGTACTCACATTTGGCCCCACTGGAGCCAGAGGTCATCCCTAGATAGAGCCATGTGAGTTGGGGTATGAGGCCCAGCAAACCCAACGCAGCAGACTCAGAGGTGAACAGCGTTTGCATCAGCCTCGTCCAGTGCTGAGGCTTCCCTAACAAAGTAACAGGCACTGGGAGAGCTCCAGTCACTCAAATTCACCCTGAAATCCCCAAGACCATGTGCTGCTGCTCTTCCCCAGCTTGGTCTCATTATGCTGATTGTCAGCACAGCAGGATGAGTGCAGAGAAACCCCGGCTCTGTCCTCTGGCAGCAGCTTTTCCTTGGTAGGATCATTCTCCCACAGCATTGCAGACTGCAGGAAATGTTCCCAGTCTCCTTCTGGGAAAGCCTGCAAGAGAAATCCCAAACTCAGACTGCCCACCAATTCCAGACAAAGTGGGAAAGCTGGTCACCACCCAATTCTATGGGGAGAAACCCCTGGGAAGGGGCATTGGGCTTTATTGGGGCACAGGATATCTCCATCTCTCTGCCGGACAGGAGAGCAGGCAACCCTTGGATTAGCCCACCAGCACTTCTTCTCATCTCTTTTACATACTCAAAGACCAGCTGTTTCAATTCCATCCCTCTCAGACAGCCTCAGCTGTCCCTGCAAGCTGCAGAGTGCTCTTCACAAAGATGATGCTGATGCAGGAAGACATTAGCTGGATACATGGCTTCTGTCATGCTCCTTTCCCAGAAAACTCCCTGCCTCCACAGCCCCACTCTCACACAGAATACCAGATGTCATACAAAAGACTCTGCTGTGACTGTCACCAGCCAACATGACATGTCACAACAAGGCAGCACATGTGAGGAATTCTGTGCAGTCTTCAGACATTCATGCACAAAAAAATGCTCGTAAGGGAGGGCAGAGCAGTGGGAACGCAAAGCAGAGGTGCTGGCCCAGGGAGCTGTGCTTTCTGCTGCTATTCTAAAAGAAAAACGTTCCTACTCAAAAAAAAAAAAAAAAAAAAAAAAAAAAAAAAATTGATTTTCAGCAGGAAGAAACACCATGGAAGGTTTCTATCTCCTTTTTCAATCTAAAATGAGCAGAGCCAAAAGAGAAGGTGGTGCGTCCTTCCTCATCCCCAGTAGTGCAATGGAGGAACATGGGGCTCAGAGAAGAGACTCTGTCCCGAGGAGACTTCAGCCTCTGCAGCAGATGAAGGAACTCTATCAGACAGCTTTGCAGAATAACCTGATGATGGTGAAACTGGAGACCACAGTCCGCAGCATAATCTTGGAGCTTTGTGCATGGAGCACCTCATGGAGGGAGATGGGTGTAAGTGCTACTGTCATCTCAAAATACCTGCTTCTCTGCCCCAGTGAAAGGGTCCAAGTTATGGTTGGGCACTGGTCCTCTCATCTTTTTTTTACCTCTTTAGATTTTACCATTATTGAAAGGTTCTACTGGGCAAGGAAAAAATGTTGCCAGCCTGAGATTTCCTCCTGAGTTATCCACCTGATTTATCACTCTAAGGACACTCTCCCCATTTCTTTTCATTTTAGCAACCATCCAGCAGAGCTAGGCAGCACCAGGTGCAGGGAAACCCCCGCAGCACACACATGCTCTCCGCAGGGTGGGAGCAGCTCATTCCCACACCCCTGAACCCCCCAACATGACTTGTCATGAGGACCAGCAGCAAAACCCAGCACTCAGGGAATCAACATAACAACTGCAGCAAGGGGCCAATCCCATGTCCTACCAACAAGCAGGAGCACAGCTTATCCCCCCCCAGTCCCCGTGCAGGCCAGGGGTCATGGATGCCTGTCCTCCCAGCTGCTGTCCCTCCATCACCCTGCCCGCCCAGACCCTGCGCCCTTTCCATTCGGTAGGGATATTGATCTGCTGGCAGCAATGGGCTGGATAATTAGCCAGGAATTAGGGTTTCTATTACAGCTAGGAGGCTGCCCCAGCTGATTTATCACCTGAATAATTTACTGTGATTGAAAGGAAATTAAAATGAACTCCATTTGACAACTGTGTGCTTTTATGGGCTTTAGTGAAGACTCAAAAGCCAAATTAATAGCCTGGTGTTGTTTGATAGTCTACTGAGAGTAAATATGGGAAGGTTTTTTGTCTTCTGATCTGCTCTCCTAGCCTGGCTTTTAGAGTGGGGGTTTTTTCCCTCCCACCAATAAAGCCGCAGCCCTGATCACAGAAGAGGTTTCAGCTATAAAACCCACAGAACCACTCTGGCTCCCTGCTCCTCTGCGCTGCCAGCACTCACCCTCTCCTGCCCCTTTCTTCAGGCAGAGAGCCAGCAGAATGGAGGGGAGCAGGCAGGCCCCACTGGCAGCCCGCAGCCCACCCTGGCACCGGCACCAGCAGCCAGGGCAGCCCACCCAGCTGCTGATGCCAGCCAGTCTCCACTGGTGCAGGATGAGGGACTGGCTGCCACTGGGGCAGCCTGAGGAATAGCATGGGCGTAATGCAATCACCCACAGACTCATCCTGTATCCTGCAACATCCAGTCATCACCTCGACCTGCTGCCACCCCAGCAGGGCTGCAGGTGTGTTCCAGCATGGCACAGGGGGCTTCCCACCTGCTGCCAGTCAAACTCCTGCCTGCACTGAGGAACTGCCTGCAGAGCTGGCAGAGTAATGCTGGACTCCGCTTCGCCTCTTCCTCTGTTTTTATTTTTTCTCAGTTTTAGTACTTGTGTACATTTATTGAGCCCTGTGTTGTTTTGTTTTCCTTTTTAATTTTGCTTTTCATTTAGCACATCATGCAATGCAGCCACAGTTAAGAGCCTGCCTTGGAATGCTCAAATCATTTCTACAGGTGGTGGATAAGAAAAGATCTGGTTTTGCAAACAAATGATGAGTTAGTTTCATAATTTTCACTATTACTGGACTACATGAAGTTTTGGGAAGACACAAGCAAATATTAGCTCTGCATTTCTAATACAAGAGTCAGACTATTTTCAGATCCTCAGCAGCCTCTGTAGGGCCAAAGGTTTCCCAGGACAAACCTATTTCTCACACTCCAGGGAACAGGACCAAGCATATTGTCCCACAGTTCATAGAATCATGGCACGATTTGGGTTGGGAGCGACCTTAAAGATCATCTCATTTCAGCCTCCTGCCATGGGCATGGACGCCTTCCACCAGGTTCATTCCTTCCTTCTGTCTCTTCAGTAACTGCACTTGGAGACTGAGTGAGTTCACTTAAAATACAAACAGATTGTACTTTCTGGCTTTACTGGGATTTTCCTTGTTATTCCTGAAGATCAGACCCTAGTACTGTGAGAAGGATTGTGCATCTCTGTGCTCTCAGGAGCTGCATTCCTGTGAACACATCATACAACCCAGCTCTTCAGAGCAAAATAATCCTAAGATTCCTCTTTCAAAGCCAAAGCATACTTGAGAGGAAAGCAAAACCTGAAGATTTTCAAAAGGGCTTTATGCCCCTCTCTTTGTCAGTCCAGAGAACTCCTTTGACATAAGTCTCTCTGAATCAGGTTCCAACTTCATGCAATTCTTCGACTTTTCCAACTCATAAGTAATTTTAAGGGGTTCATTAGCTATCAGATTTTTCCTAATTCTCCAAATTTCATCTTTCATCTGCCTATGCTTATCTCTAGATCCATGTTTACTTGCACTCCATATCAGAAACACATGTTACTATATGTTTGCCAGTTTACTGGTTTCTGCCAGACCCCAACATATCTACATTTTATACAGAAATTTATCTGAAAAAAGATATTCAGTTTAGTTCTAGCTAAAAGCAAACTAGGAAGCTAGTGCTAAAGCCCTAGGAAGGGCCTGGGAATTATCTGCCATTTACAGCAAGAAGTTCTCTTCTATGTCAGGTGACCTAAATAGTGTTCAATTTGGTCACATTATGTTATGTCTCGTTATGGCTCTGTTCTAAAGTTTGTTGAAGTCAATATAAATATTCCGCTTGACTGCAATGAGTATTCAACTGGACCATGTGTGAAGCTAAAGTACAAGAGTCCATTTGTGTTGTGGACAGAAATCCAGCATGAATAATTCTCTTCTTTATTCTGAGGAAATTAATGCACTGACTCTCAGTTGAGCCAATCTGGCTGTATATCCATCACCCTGTATTTTTCTCCTGTAGAGGTGTTAAGGCTGCTCTCACAGCTGCCACAAGCACATTCATCCACAAGCCCCCTTCCCACTTTGATGGGGCTTTCCTGAACCTGTCCAGCCTCCCATACCTGAAGCCCCCATGTCTTCTTGAGTTTCCTGGGCCTTGGTCTCCAGGAACATCTCCTGTCCGTGCTTTGCCTGGGGAATGTAAACAGTTTACACAATGGATGCCTCAGGCTCAGCCAGCCCAGGGCAGCTTCTCAGGGATGCTGGGAAGAGCTTTTCCATCCTTCTGGCTGGAATTGAAGGAAGCCATTGGAGGACAATCACCCTCACAGCCAGGCTCAGGGGTTTCCAGAGTACAGCCAGTGCCTCTAGTTCCTCCAGCTCTTAATGAACTATAAGCATTGGAAAATTTTGCAACTCAATGTTGCAGCTCTGTGAACAGGATGAGTGCCTGTTCTGAATAAAATCTGAATTGTCACTGCAGTGACCAGGAATGGTGGGGGTTTGCCTGCAGCAGGGGCCAAGCTAGAGTGTGTCAGTCTGCCACTGGTGTAGATGCACAGCACAACTCCAGGGCTGGCAGGGAAAAGACACTCTTTGTGTCAGTATGGTTTGTTCCAAGGGCAGCTGGGGTGCAGCCTGTGCCAGCAACACAACAGCCTTCCCTGTGGGCAAGGGGACTTCACCACAGAGCTGACACAGTGAGGATCAGTGAGACCCATACAGAAACACACACACACACAGAGAAGCACAGCGAGAACGGGAGCTGCTGCCAGCCCAGAGGCAGATGCTGTGAAGGTTCTCCTCCAAGACTTGAAAATTATGTTGAATTCAAGTTGTGGGCTTCATCCCGGCTGATGGAAGAGCTGTGTGGAAGTGGTGGGCAGCAGCCATGTACGGAATGGAGGTGCAACACTGCCACTGCAAACACACCACTATGTGCATTTCCAGACCAGTGCCCAGAAATACGTGAAATTAGTTTTCCATGAACATGTGCAGCCAGTGCAAATTGATCACAGGCTGTTTGCAAAAAATTAGTACAAAAGGGCACAAACATGAGGGAAAGCCATTCATTCTACATAAGAATTCATATTTATAGCAGGACTCTGCCGGGGGAAGTGGGTCAGGGTAATTCTAGAGTACTGACTTTATGCTGTGTTTTCTCCCCACAGTGTATAGACACGAAAGGACTTGATGCTGTTTGCACAGAAGACCTTAATTCTCCAACTCCCAGCTGCTGGAATTCCCCTGCTGTCAGATGTTTCTTATGCTCCACACATGCAGTGCTGCAGAGCACACACCTACATGTGCCCGACTGCACCACCGGCTGTCAGGCTGCAAAGTGAGGCAGGTAACAGGGGATGTCTCACTTCTGCTCCCCAGCACACACCATACGATGGAGTTTTTAATGGCAGGAACACACCACAGGATCCCCACCTCACCCAGCACACACAGTTGTCACCATTTCTGTCCAAGAACTGTCTAATGCTTTATTTTCCTGTCACTGTCCAGTGGTTGCCTTCTCTCTCAACATGGTATGAGCCCTTCCCCAAAGACAAGTATCCATTCTCTGTGGGTCTCTCCACAGACAGCACAGCTTACAGCAGATGTGAAAACTCTTACGATGTTTATGGAAAGCACAGCATGTCTTGAGGTGAGAAATAACTCAAGAGCTTCCATTTTATACAAATGAGCTAAGGGAAACATAAAGATAGTAAAGTGAAGGAAGTACTCAAAACAAAGGGTTTGGAAGCTGTGAGCAAGCACTCCCACACAGACATCAGCCCATCTACCTATACATGAGGGAGAACAGACATTTTCCAAAAGGCAAGGACAAATTTTGTCCAGAAATTTTGTCCAAAGGAGGACTTTGGGCAGCAGAGGCAAGTCCGCAGCTTGACACCAAGCAAGATGAGGCTGCAAACATTGTGCTGTGTGGGAGGGACCTCTTCCTCTTGACCATGGCCAAGGGCCTTCCCCTAGCACACAAAAGAGGAGGAAGACTTAGAGAGGAGGCAAAATCAGGAAGAAAAAGGGAACTACCTTGTCTAGAGACTAACTTCTTCCAGTAAAATACCTGGAGCCTTCCTCAGGTGAACAGCACTGAGACATCAACAAGTTTTTGTGCCTGAGCAAAATTATTGATATTCAGATGGCTGCTACTGGATCAAATCTCTAGTAAAATGGACAAACAGTGGGTTAGCAGCTCCTACCAGTCTTCTCCCCACATCCTGTCTCTGTGGGGAGGAGCATCTTTTCCATATTTTCCTCTACGGAAATAGCTCAGGGCTCCATACATCCACCACTGATTTAGCTCCTACAGCACCGATTCGGAGTCCAGCAGCACTCTGGACAGCTGGATGTCACAGGCAGACCTTGCTTTACTACAGCAATCTGTTGCAAGGACAACTGTGGTTTTCCAAGGCACATCAATAATGTTCTCAATATTTTCTTTCTCATTGATTTCTTCAGCCTTACTAATTGATGCAGACAGCTTCTCTGCTTTGGTTAAGCATCATGACAGCTTTGCTTGACTTACCAAGGAGGTAAGACATGATTGTTTTGGTAATGGCTAGGGTTCATACCGTGACCCTGTGAAACACAGCAAGTCTTACAGATTACATCTGCTCACATTGAAAGTTACAGTTCACACACCATCAGAAAGCAGAAGCTGACCCCAAACAACCACAAGCCCTTAACCACGGTCCAGCCTTCCAAAAGCAAATGATCATGCTCCAAGATATATGAAAGCAAACAACTACAAATTTCTCTTGTAATCAAATGTAAAAATGCCTAAGCAAGATGCTTCTGCAAAGTATCTTTTGAACCTCATACTGTCACATTTCTTAGCATCTTATTTGACTTCCCAGAGCATTCAGAGAGTCCCCTGTTCACCAAACTGATAGCAGCATATCTCCAATTTTAATAATCCGGTTGCTCAGAGCCGTTCTAGTCACAGCTCCTTACATGGGCCTGGGAAGATCCTTGCTCCACCAACAGCCATATATCCCAAATTTGATAAATGGGATAACACTTCAGCAACATCCTTATTCAAATCTCCCATTCTTCCTATAAAAAAAGGGAAAAGTTTATATCTGGATAAATGTTCACTCACTGCTGGACTGTATCCCATGAACTACAGCTGTCCATGACTCAGGGGATCCAGAACACAGAAAAAAATACACAGTCCTCTCCCATCGTTGCTCTCTTTGCAATGACTATTTGGGCCCGTAAAAGTTTTGCAGGGACAGATCTAATACCACACAGTTCCTAGGTGACTAATGCTGAAAAGGCTTGCCACAGGTGTGGGCACAGTGCCTGTCCTCTCCACTATCACCCGTGTTTGGATGGGATAACCACCATCTAGTGGTACATGAAGGCCACTTCACCTTCCAGAGACAATGATGGCTTGGCTTCCCATCTTTTTTCAGCTCAAGTTCAGATCTGCAAAGTTTCTCAGCATGTGTGAATTAGGGAAGCCAGAAAACCAGCAGAAGCTGGTGAAAAGCAAATGTCTCTATGAATGAAATAACAAATGTGAGCCTAAAGGCATGAGGAATTTCTACTCTACCGTAGGACTTTCAGCGTAAGTAATTTTTTTTTTTAAATGTATGCTAATACACATTCCTTGAGTGGATCCATGATGGTAGTAATCTGCCATGAGAGAATCTCCAGTGGTCCTCAAATGTACAGATTCCTCCAAAGGGAGTCGGTGTTTGGCTGCAGTTAGAGGAGTCCATCCACCTTGCTAAAAACACATCTGTTATTAAGAACGCTGAAGACAAAAAGCTGAATACATCATTGAGTAGCAAGCTAGACCAATATCAGTGCTGACAGCAGTATATTAATTTCTACCTCCTTCTCAGCAGCTGAATTAAATGCTGCTACCCAAGAAGAACACAGAGAGATGTGGCTCATCAGTTTTTGCATGTGCTTCTGTATCATGCCTGCAAAAATGGAACTTTCCCAAAGTATTAGTGCCAAGTCCTCCTCAAACACACTGCTGATCTGTAGGTGCAACTAATTTACCTTCACATACTAATGGGTGTTTCTCTCAGCAAATGGCCAGTTACACGCTTAATAAGCCATTTCTGCATACAAAAATCTGATTTGTACCCACAGTCATGATAACTAGGAACCAAAATTAGGCACTGGGTTTTGCAAGTCTTCCCCTTTTTATCTGCAATGCCTGCTTTTGATCTAACAAAAACATTAGAAGCTGTGATGCTCTTTAAAGGCTCATTTGATGCAACTGGTCCAGATCAGGCATAATTTCATACCCAAACATTTGCTAATGTTTGCTGAATGAGTGTTTTCCTTTATTTTTAACAGACTTTCATGGTTAACATGCACTTGGCTGAGATGAGGTTGACAACACACCTATTTTTCTGTGATTGTCTACTGAAACTCTGAGCAGCCTTTGGTGATGTCCAACAAACAGACCTCTACCAGCAGGAAGCATATCAGGAAAACATGAAATACTTGCAATAGTACCTGCTCTGGCTTGATGGGCTCAGTTGTTGTGAAAATGTCGGAATAATGTTGCCTCTCGAAGACACGATCCAACACTTCCAGCTGCTGCTGGGTGAAAAGGTCTCCTCGCATCTGTTTCCGAAGAAAATCTCTGCTTGGGAGAGAATGGCCATTTGGCACTGGAGATTCCTGAATACCTTTCAAAGATGAGAAGAGGAAGTAGTCATGTCAGTGATGAGGCCTATAGAACAGTGTCTCATTTTGTCCCTTGAATAGACATGGGTACTACTATGGTGATGTCGTGAAGACCTTTAGAGAGGTTACGTATCACTGGAAAACGCACTGGACAGCCAACCCTCAACCCACCAATGATTTCACATATAATTTAAAGGCAGAGAAAAGGATAATGGTCCCATTTCTTCCTTCATCACTTTTACTGCAATACCTGAAAACCTATCGGGTTCATGGTTTGCATGCAGGAGGACACAGGAGGATAATGACAGTCACAGTAAACTTCAGTCAGCACCCATACACTCTGTCCCCTTTCTGTGCTACCTGCAAATCCTGCTCAGCTCCATCCTGTGCTGAGCTCTGAGCTATGGGAGTACCCATGTTGGGAAACACAGACTCTCTGTGCAGCACCACCAGCAGCACTGCTCAGGCATTCCCAAAACACAGCCTACATTGTACAGAAGTGGGACATCCCTGGGCTGAGTTACCACTGCAACACCCTCAAAAAGGCCTGATCTAAGGCACTGTTCTGACCCTCCAATTCACTCAGTATTTCCTGGGTTTACTGGCAGGTTGCAAGCCTGGGCTCCAAGGCACGTTTTCCTACCTTTTCCCTTTGGCAGAGAGTTTCAGCAGAAGTCATAAGTGACAGCCCATGGCTGAAAAGCCATGAGACAAGTTTGAAAAATGTTTAGATTGGCAGTCTGAAAAGACTTTTGCAATACAGGGGCTTGTTTCAATTTGCTTTTTGCAGATTCACAGTGGTTTCCTACTTTTCCTTCACCTGTCAGTGCTGGAAATGTATCTTTTACGCAACTAAAAGTTGAGGTCTGCAGTATTCCCAGAACTCCAGGAGGTGGAACTCCAAGAACAACAGTAAATATCAGATTTCTTCTCCAGATGGCAACATCAGACAGAAGGAGGAAATGTTTTAAAAATAGAATCTTTCTGCCAGAATAGTTTTGAGGAGTAGAATTCAAATGCATCCTTAATGGCAAGATTTCCATGAGCGCTGCAGTGGCTTACAGTCCAAGAAGTCTGCAGAGGAATAACATGACCCAGACCTCCTCTGGCAGATGTTACATCAAGTTTTTTGATGGCAAGAATAGAGGTTATCTGACAGAAGTGATCTGTGCAAAAACACCCTGCTGCTGTAGACATCAGTTTTGTCCACAAACACGTACTGGCCATCAGTAACATGGGTGATGCCGATTGGACAAGATTTTTCACAAAGGACTATTGATTTGAGATCATCCCTCAGCACAAATGGATTTTGTAGAATATCCTGTCTATCCAGAGAACTGGACTGCTATAAGGTAGAACTGTCAGACTGGGGGACCAACACAGGGAAATACATTTTTCAACCTCAGTTTCTAACACTGAACTGAAGCAGAATAGTGCTTATGCTGAACAGGCATTTGATGTAAGCAATTAATGCTGGAAACTTCCTTCTCTATTTCAGATCAACGGTTTTCGTGACAACTTCATGTTTAACTGTTTAGAGAAAGTCATGCAATTTTATCAAGACTAGATGATGATGGCTTTTATGAAGTGCAAGAATAAGTTTATTCAGAGTTTGGCATCAAAGTTAAAGCTTTATGCACTTTTATGATAAAGGGCATGATGAAAGGAGTGAAATGATACAAGACATGACATGACCTGGAAAATGTTCTTGGTGATGCCAGTACAGTCTGTGCACTGTTTGTACACCCAGAGTTCAGGTGTATAATGAGATCTCATCATGTTTGAAAATGGAGCAGCCATCCCACGGGTGTGCACTTGTGGGAAACTGGATCAGTGTCCTGAGCAAGGTGGGGTGCTCAGGAGGGACTTGGATCAGACTGGCAGGGTGGCTACTGGAGCAGGTGGGACAGGTGCTGAAGCCTAGTGCTGGAGGAGGGGAGGTGTGAGCTCTCCTCAGGCCATTATGGCAGGTCTGGATGTGTTACATTTTTTTAACACACTTCTAGGGTTAAATACTCATCCGTGACATGCCTTCTGAAACGGCAGGCGAATATTTGAAATTCCTAAATGTGGCTAAACAAGAATTTTAGTGATACTCACTATACAACTCACTTGATTTAAAATACTCTTTTTAAGACTAAGGACCAAAATAGGAAGAAAAAAAGACCCTTGACCATATCTTCACAAAACATCTTTAAAAGCCCTAAGGCTTAGTATTAAAACAACACAAAATATAAAAATCCCATGGCAGGGAGTTGGAACAAAATTATCTTTAAGGTTCCTTCCAGTCCAAACTGGTTTATGATTCTATGATTCTATTTAACTACTGTGTTATAGTGTGAGATAGACCCTGCCCTGGTGTAGGTCCACTTGAGAGTGTCAGTGAAGCAACAACAGCTGAGAAACGGATGCCATCCCCAAATCCAGCTGGAATAATGTGGTTTTACAGGGTGAATCAGGAAGTGAATAGCTAGTGCCATGAACAGCTCACATTCATAAAGGACATGATTTCTGTCTCTAATTTGTACTGTCCAACTTCATTACCTGTTATCATACCTAATTATGCCACCTTATAGGGAAATGCAGGCTAATTAAGGGAGGATGTTATTCACCACATTTAAAACATTATGAAGCAAATGAAATATTACCAGGAGGCAAAAAGGTGATTTGTTTCCATAGCATGCCTGTAACTTAGTCCAGAGAAGATAAAGAGTCTGTTTAATTACAACACGGAAGGTTTTGTTTAAAAAGTAAGCTGAATTTTCTTACCACCTTCTCAGGATTGTGTGCATTTGACAGACAGCTGCCTCATGCTCTTCCCAGCAAAGCATTAGTTTTAGGACTGCATATGTGGTAAGAGATCTTTGTATTTACACTATTTGAGTTTTCTAAGCACTGGGGTTTTTTTAAAGAACAGTATCACTAAAAAGCTTTATATTTTGAAGTGTATCTAGCCGATCACTGTGCAAATATTTTCTAGAGAAATCATTACATTTCACAAAGATGGCTATAGGTTTTACCATAGATCAAAGTGAGAAAGAGGGGGAAAAAAAGATAAATCATCAGAGATCCAAAAATACTTTTCATTTGGAGAAGATATCAGGCCATTTTGATGGCACTGATAGAGTCTCTTCTCTGTCTCCATTACCCACTGAAGGCAGCCGGAGTCAGGAGCTGACTACGCTAGATTATATTCCCTATAAGGTGGTCACCAATATATATATATATGATCTTCAACCTCTATTGATTGACCAATTTCACAAGCAAAGACTGGTGAAATGAAGCTGAAATGAACATCATGCTTTAACTCATTGAACCCATCAGGCCTGAGTTAATCTCACTGCCCACTGTCTCTGATAGAATTCAATTGATCAATCATGTTTCGGTGATAGTACCATTTCAGTGGCTTATTGCTTCTTCATTTCAAGCCTTGACCTGTTAGATATACTTGGACCAGCTCAGCTCCTTCTGGAGACACATAGACTCACATCTGCTGATGACAGCACATTGTCCTGCCTCTGGGCTTGGGAAAAGTCTGGGGAGTGCTGCTGAACACTCCCACCTTTGCATTCTTTTTTTACATGTATTTTACCAATTTTGTAGTCAGGATGGTGTGAGGACATGAGGAACCCAAATGGCTCAAGCCCCCTGCCCTCTGATCAGTGCTTGGACAAGCAGGGACATCACCAGTTTGATGGCCATCTGTCTCCAGCTCTCATGTGCAGCACAAGCTGTACAAGCTGCTAGTACGTAGCAGACTGTACTAGGGATGGTCCTGACTGGGCACTGCCAGCACACCCACACACCTCACAAGCACAGGGCTGGCCAGGGCTCACCACACCCGTGGCTAGCACTGGGTGGCCAGTGGTCTTCACTGATGTCCCACCTGTGACTTCAATACACTGCCAGCCTGGGGGCATCCCATTTGCCCCCAGCCTGACCTCCCTCCTGCCCTTTGCTCCTGCAGAGTCCCCTGGCACTTCTTGGAGACAAGGGCCATTTGGACTCTGCTGCATCTTGGTCCCAGCTGCACTTAGCCCAGTCAGTGGCAAAAGCAAGATCCCTGACTCTTGGCAGGTTGCCTTCACCACATGCACAGTATCACAGACCAGGCTGCATCTCCCTGGCTCCCTGAGATGAGACCTCACCACACCACACCCCTCTCAGCAGCACCTGTCTGCACGCAGGATACAGCTGGCCAGTCCCTGCATGCCCAGCACCGAATTTGCACTGGCTCTGGGGAATAGAAGCAGCAAGGCAGAAGGAGCTGAGGCCTCTCATTGGTCTGTCAGTGCTACTCTTCCTAAAACACTCAGCAGCAGAGAGATTAGAACCTTTATCACCAACCAACCACTTCTGGGGTTTCTTTGAGGAGTGAATGAGCTCCTCTCCACTGTTAGAACATTTGTCTCTGCCGTCTAGGACAGCTGGAGGTCCTCCCGGATGTACGAGCTTAAGCCAGGTTGTACACCCACGAGACGGATGTGCTGGAGCCGTGCCAGTGCACTCACAAGGTGTCATCCTGCAGTGTTGATGCACACCCAGGGTGCAGCTCCACAGCTGCAAAGCCACACCACAAAACTGGTTATGGGCATCACCAACAAAGGGGGTTTGATGTAACAGAAAAAATTTCCCATGACATTACAGCTCTCCTCCTCCTATAGTTATTTAATCCTGCAATTACCATATGGAAATTTTGTTATTTATCTCCTAGAAAAGCCCTGCCATCTCCCCCATCCCATGCACAACAAAGGCCTGGTGGGACCTCACACCTTGGCAGCCTCAATGCTTGTGAACCTGACATCCTACACATCTGAGCAAACACTTGTGCAAATAGTGCCACTGAGTGGAGCTGGATTGCTTGTGCACCTGTCCAGGCTACCAGCAGGGTGGACTTTGCTCACGCCCATGCAAGATGCTGCTCTGGAACACCATCCATTCCTGGGGGCAGGTAGTGCCCCAGGGCTGAAGGGGTACCCAAATGTCAGAGCATCCAGGAGCAGGGCTGGGCTTGTTCTGCTGCAGTAGTGGAGGGTTGCAGTAGTGGAGGGGATCAAGGTGGACTGTCTCCCACGATGCTGCAGGGATGCAGCACAGCTGACTGTGCAGATGTGCCCACCCCAGTGGGGGTACCAGCATACAGGAGACAGTGACATGTGGAGCAGCATGAGCTATTATCTTGACTGTTCCTAGTCTGGGAGCTGTCAGTTCAGCCTCCACACAACACCCTCAAGGAGCCACAGTGATGCCCACGGGCACTAGCCATGTCAGATTCCACTCAAGAACAGTGGCTGAAGGGACCAATGGAACGTCTGCAGGTTTGGTGATTGCCCTTCTGATGCAGTTTTACATTTCAAAAACTAAAAATTATGTCAGTGATAGCCCCTTGCACTGTGGGGAATTCAAAAGGGCAGAGGTAGAAGTTAGAAGGAAGATGCTAAGTAAAACAGAGCAGAAGCCCCAAGCCCCAAGCCCACAGACAGTGGGAAGGTGCATCCCCCCAAGGCTGCTGAGGCCACAGCAGACTGTGACATCTGGACAAGTCCCCGGGTCCACAGGACCCCTCAGCCATATGCTGCATGATGTAGGAATGGGCTTGTATTTCTGTAATTTCTATAATAATTAGGGGAGGTATAACTACAGTAATTACATAAGTCATTACAAGTTCTTTAACAAATGATAGCAAGAAACTGATTGTTTTCCTAATCTATTTCTGTAAGCTGTGTTCAGCAGCAATCTTTGGAGACATGCACTTTATATCATGTATTGCCAGCTCAAAGTACATTTTTAAATGCTCATTGAAGCAATTTTAACATAGTTTATACCTACTTCCATACCATGTCATAATACAATTTTTCATCACTTCTTTCAAAAAATAATTTCTAGCTATGCTTAGGAGACAAGGACTAATGCAGGTTACAGATGAAACTATGTTCTGTGTATCTTTGGAAACGCTAAACTGGCCACTGGTTATGAACGGCTGTGAGAGTATTTACAGCTTTGAAAAATACTGGGAGACAGAAATTTGACATCCAAAGGAAACGTGGTGGTAGGACATACAGCCCAACAATGTCTGTGCGAAGACTGACCACTTGGACAAGGATTGATGTCTTCTCACTGACAGAGGACAGGGTTAGATTGGATATTGGGAAGAAACTGTTCCCTGTGAGAGTGGTGAGGCCCTGGTACAGGTTGCCCAGAGAAGCTGTGGCTGCCCCTGGATCCCTGGAAGGTTCCAAGGTCAGTGACCAAGCTCTCGGGGCTTGGTGCAACCTGGGATAGGAGAAGGTGTCCCTGCCCAGGGCAGAATGAAACAGGGTTTAAGGTCACTCCAACCCAAACCATTCTGGGATTCTGTGACTTGCTGTATTTATGGAGCAAAGTGCAGTAAAAAACAGAGCAGGAAACAGATCTGTAGGAGCCAGCAGGAAGTTTGTAGACCTGGCATTGCACACCCTGCAACAGCTCAAGCCTGTGAAGACCTGGAAGAGGCTGACAAACTTCTACTCTCCCAAGAAACTGGCATTTGATAAGAAAAATATGGACTATTCTATTGTTATCAGTCAAAACTCATCTTTCCCTGCAAGCTTAGAACTGCAAAGCAATTTTTCAACCTAACACCTTGATTTCTTCACAAATGACTGTCTGGGAAACTTACCCAGAGAAGATAAAAGTGGCGAAGAGCTCACCCACATCCAACCCACATGATGAGCCCAGCTGAGAAGTACGAAGAGCACTGCTGCATCCCAGCAAGCTCTCCCTGGGGGAAGAAGCTTTCCACTCCTGCACTGCCAAAGATCCAGGCAGAGCTCCTGGGAAATGCAGAGAACTCCCAAACAGAGATGCTGCTCCTCCTAAAATGCAAATTCGTAGAAAACATTCAAGCAGAACCCCTAAGATATGACAAGGCTGGATTTACTACAAGCAAAGGAGAGAAAAAGACTGTGGAGGATGGAGCTCACTCCACCAGCAGCATGGCTGCTCTGCACTGTCTCACAAGTGGAAGGTGTCTCTTCACACTTCCTACATGATTGTCCACAAAGAGCACTCACAAAGAGCTCTTAATACCTGCAGATTTTTCTTGTGCATAAATAAAATATGTCATTTTCCAAAATCAAGAATGATGGTCTGCAGCCTGCACATGTTCATGCTTACAATGAAGCAAGCAATGTCACAGACAAATTCAGTGTATCACCTTACAGCTATAATGCAAAACACAGGAATAAAAAGCCATTATAAAATAGAATATGCAGCTACAAATTTTTACAAGTAACACAAGGTACAAATTTAATGATATTTTTATATATTTTATCCACATCAATTAGTAGGGAGAAATTATGTTTTAAAGATCATCCATAGCTGCATAAGATAGGTTTTTACACCTCAAAAATTTGTGTACTTCCTACACTCAGGAGCCACATCTGTCCATCCTTTGTCCTTTGGCTGCACTTCCTGTCTGCCTGAACATGAACACTCTGCTGCAGTGACAATAAGCCAGAGGTGTTCCCAGACTGGGTCCATTGTATCATGCTTAAACAAAGCCCAGCAGAGAGGCCAGGACCCGCATGCTGCCAGGCATCCGTCTACTCCGCTCGGTAACGCCAGTGGAGCGCTGCATTTCCCACCTTCTGTTCTCCTCCAAGCACAGGCGGAAGATGGAAAAGGTCCATCAAACAGGCTCCTGAAGGAGAGATGCTGCGACAGTTTCCGGATCCCACTGAAGTTGCCTGTGACAGCCAGCGACAGGAGTGAGGAGCGTGGCTGGTATGCCAACGCCAGCAGCTCAACCTGGGCCACCAACCACCGTGGCAGTCCTGATGCAGTTTACTGCCTTTTGCATGGTCTGGCAGCTCCCACAGCCAGGGAGATCACCACCAGTGCCCAAGGGGTTAACACTGATGGGAATTCTCCCCAGCTGCACCTGCACTGTGCAGGGTAGCCTCTGCATTCCCCAGCCCCAGCATGCCACTCCAGGAGGGAAAACACAATGCTGCTGCCACTCCTCAGCTCTCACCACTGCAATTTGGGAGATACTGTCTGCCCACACAGGAGGTACCGTGAATGAACAGGGCATGCAGACCAAAATTTGGTGGCGTAAGCTGCGGACACTGGTTCCCTGAATGTCTCCAAGGCTTTCAACATGGTTTCCCATAGCCTCCTCCTGTGGACTCATAGGAACTGCTATGCTCAAAGACTGGGCTCACATTAACCTTATGAAGTTCAGTAAAGACAAATGCAAAGTGTGGCACATGGAAAAATATAATCTAGGAGTGCCTCACAGGCTGGGATTGTTCCCCCTCTGTGGAAGGGGCCCTGGGGGTGCTGGTGGACACCAAGCTCAGTGAAGTGATTAGGGTGCTTCCATGGCCAAGAGCCAGTGGGATGCTGGGTTGCATCAGGAAGGTCATCGCTGACAGAGATAGAGAAGTCAGCACCTGGAATACTGTGCTGAGTTTTGCACCCTGCTGTGCCAAACAGATGTGGACAGATTGGAGAGAGTCCAGAGAAGGGCCGCAAAGATGATCCAAGAGCTGGAAAGTTGCCATATGATGAAAGGCTGAGTGACCTGAGTTTGTTCAGCCTTGAGAAGAGAAGGCTTAGAGGAGACCTTATTGCCATGTTCCACTTCTCCACAAGAAGATGGAGACTCCTTTTTTAAGAGGAGTCACATGGAAAATATATGGGGAAATGAGTACAAGTGACTCCTGCAGAGATTCCAGATGGCCACAGGAGGAAAATTTTTCAATCAGTCATTGGAATAATCTTCCCAGGGAAGAACTAGATTCCTCAAATGCTGGGCACTTTTAGGATTTGGCTGGACAGAGTGCTTGACTCTCTTGTCTAGACAGTGCTTTTGCCAAGAATGGTTGGACCCGATGATCCTTGAGGTCCCTTCCAGCCTGATATCCTAGGATTCTGTATGAAAAAGTCAGTTGGTGAAACAGCAAAAATATTATATCTCTGTATATGCTTGTATTTTATGGTTCTGCCTTAAATGTTCTGACACACTGGAGACGGAACAAAATTAAACAGCCAAGATTTTACTTTTAAGGAAAAGCAGTGTAACTCTTTGCTAATTATCATAATTAATTTGTGTCATTTAAACATTAATTATTTATCCTGCAGTAAACTCAACAATCTACAGTACCACTCCCCTGACGCTGTGCTTATCACAGAGATGCCCTTATTAAGCAAGGTGGGAAAATCTCCCTGCACATACTTGTGTTATTTCAAAACCTGCTTTCATTTAGTGGGTCACTTTTTGGGCTGCATCACAGAAATTCTTCCAAACATATCTTGAGCTCGAGAGCCTGTTCCTGCAGGCTCAGTTGTGACAAAGATGCTAGCAGCAGCTGAGATTGACCTCATGTCTCTTCCATCTGATGAGATAACTGCTCCAGGGAAAAGAATAATAATTTTTTTTAAAAGTAACACATATACTGTTAGTATGTAACTTTATGTTTGTGTAAGTATATATGGAGAGAGAGAGAAAGAGAGAGATGGCTAAAATGTGGCAAATAATTTTTGAAGACTACTGTATCTGCGGTTTCCTCTCTGTTCCCAACAGCCAGCTGTTGGCAAAACAGTGGTTTGCATGAATCAGTAATGGTGGTCTGAGAATAAATGCCTGGTGTGGCAGACATGGGCCTTGCCTCTCTCTGTTTGCTTGGTGGTGCAGAAACCAAGGGCAGGGGATGTGAGCCTGACCACACTGCAAAGCTGCAGTGAAGGGGAAATTTTTGACACTTTTTTATATATAAAAGGAGTTATAGATTGAAACTGAATTTCATTTGCAAGCAGAGATCATTTCTGAAGAACTGCGTGAAAAAGCCCTACTGGGGAAAATCCTGAACATGTTGAGAGACCCCATCTTGAGACTTTAAAATGAAAGTTAGTTTAGCTTTTCAGTTCAAAATCATTTTAGTGCTTAAATGTGAATTAATCATCTTACATAAAATCATAGAATCACAAATTCAATTACATTGGAAAAACCCTCTAAGATCCATTACCTCACCACTGCCGAGACCACAGCTAAACCATGTCTACATGTCTTTTAAATCCCACCAGGGCTGGTAACGCTACCACTGTCCTGGACAGCCTGTTCCAGTGTCTGACAGCCCTTTCAGCCAGGAATTTTTTCCTAATATCCAATCTAAACCTCCTTTGATACATCTGGAGCCTGCTTCCTTTCGTCCTATCACAAAATCACAGACTGTTTTTGATAGGAAGGGAGCTTAAAGCTCATCTTGTTCCACCCCCTGCCATGGGCAGGGACACCTTCCACTAGCCCAGATTACTCCAAACTGCATCCAACCTGGGCTTGGACACTTCCAGGGATCCAGAGGCAGCCACAGTTTCTCTGGGCAACCTGTGCCAGGGCCTCCCCACCCTCACAGAGAAGAATTTCTTCCCAATATCCAATCTAACCCTGTTCTCTGTGAGTGTGAAGACATCACCCCTTGTCCTGTCATTTAGCTATCTATCTATCTATCTATCTATCTATCTATCTATCTATCTATCTATCATTTGCATTTAGAAGTATTTAAAAGTAAATAATGAGGAACCATCACTCCTCACGAGTGATCAAGCCTGGGTACCAGTCCCTTCTTGCTCACCAGGTGCTCCTGTTAGTTAAGTAAAAGACAAGCACTTTGCCTTTAAAAAGACTTACAGAATCTCCAGGAGAGGTTCATTATAATTTTTCAGGGTGTTACTTCCCCATAGCTACTTGACTTTAATCCTTTTGAGAAGAAAAGAATGCCCACTGGCTGAAATTTTTCTTCCTTACATATGTAGGGGTGTGTATACATAAACATTTACACATAGCCACGGGTTCTTCGCAGAACCACACAGAACCACAACCACTTCCCCACCCCAAATAAAGCCAGTGCTGACAAGACAAAACAACGCAGTGTTCACAAAAATGACTGGATTGCACCACGTTGCTTCTAGGGAAAATCTCTGAAAGAGACCATTTTTTTAGACAAAAAGAAAAAAAAAAGAAAGAAAACTTGTAACGAGTACCTCTGCTGCTGCTGCACAAGGGTAGTGGCTAGGGGCTTGGACAGGGAGGCTCTTACCCCCCACAGTAGGAAATGAGGTGTCCCTCCACCATCATCCATGCCAACTTCCCTCTCCCTGAACAAAATGTGACAGCCAGGGTCTGCTCTGCTACCATCAGTGGGATGAACCAGAAACACACTGCTGGCACCCTGCAACCCAGCATCATCCCCCTGGTGCCCACCTGCACCAGCTGAACCTCTCAAATGCTGCCAACTCCTGTACGCGAGTTTGCCCTGTACCTAGCTCTTGAGAAGGCACCCAGAGCCCAGGGGCTACACACCAACTCTAGTGTATTCCGTGCCACTGGAATGCGGGCACCAGTCATTACCATAACACACTAAATTGTTCTCAGCAGTGCTCCAACAAATAAAGCCATTAATTATAGCCTTTCCCTCAGCCACTGTTGGCTGGAGCAGCAATCAATGTGCAACCCCTCATTGCCTGCTCTCGGGGAGCAGAGACAGATGCCATAAAAATGATCCGCAGCCCACGCCGATCCCCGCCGGCGGACTGTGCCCAGGAATGGCCACCACGCTGCTTTGACACACGATACTGTATTTATTTGGCCTGCGACAACCATGGGGGAAGGTATCCCATTAGGCAATTATTTTTATCTTATAACGTCAATTTACTTATACTGATTGGCTTCCTGCCGCCAAATATCAATTAAATTGCAAATGCATGCTGAAGCTTATTTTATGTCTCTTTCTCTTTCCCCCATTTCCCTTCTTTTTTTCTCTCTCCCCTTTTTTTCTTAAGGAGAGAGAGAGAGAACCCTGTGTTCAAACATAATTTAGTTTATTTCCCTTTCCATATCTCAAAGGAAAATCTATATCTCCCTCTAGAAGGCCATTTGCCCTCTGTTATTGGGAGCTGAGGTATCACAGCAGTGGGCAATTTGTTTCAACCAGCTATCGGCAGCCCATCAGGACTCCTCAGGACCTCTGCCATCTCAATGCAATTGTATCTGGTATTGCCATTTATGATTTGTTTCTAACAGTACCACCAGATAAACAGATTTTGGATCTCACAGGATATGCCCACCTCATTCCCTCCTGCCTCAGCCACATCCTGTCCCACAATGCCCATCATCTGCTGATGGAGATCTCTGCTTGTCCTACTGGCAGACACCCTCGTTTGCTCAGGCTGCTGCTCCCTGACAGTTGTGTCTCGGGAGGTGACAGAGTGGTTGGAGCTGCTGGAGGTTGTAAACTGTTCCAATGATAAACTGCTGCACAAGCAGGCTTGGACACATGGTGAGCACAGGGAACATGAACCTGTCCAGCAGCTTCAAGTGGGTTGTGCTCACTTCATCATGGGGATGGGGGCTATACCTGTGCACACTCATCACCCAAGCAGCACTCAGTCACCTCTGACCTAGAGAAAAATCTAACCAAGGCATGGCATCTGCTGGTGCCTGCGCCAACGCAATATGTAAGACACCAGCCCCTCACTGCTGCAACCTTCCAGAACCAGTGAAGATGACCAGCACAAAACCCCAAAGCATCATACTTCACAAGCAAACACACAACCCATCACAACATCCCAGTGCCTGCAGAACCCCTCTGCCTGTGCCTGCAGGGAAAGGGAAAGGAGGTGGTACCCCTTCACACTAATGGGGCCAGAGGGCTTGAGATGAGCTTCACTGATCGAACTGAACATCCCCAGCAGCCAGAGACCAACAGCGGCAGTGTAATCTGGAGGGGGACCAGGAGGGTAAAGAGGACCAGAACTGCAATCAGGATGAACAAGTGAATGCCAACCAGTGATGAAGAGGTGAAATCCCTCAGGTGCAGAGCACACCTGACGCAGGGAGACAGCAGTGGATCAAACCCCTCCGGCCCTGCTGGCACCAGCTCCGACTTTCTAGAGCACCTAGAGAGGGAAGAGCTGGGCAGAGTACAAACCCTGGGAAAATCAGCTACATTTTCTCTGGAGGCAGAGGAAGACCTTACGCCCATAATCTCCATCACTCCCCACTGCTGTGCACACATGCTGGGCCCATGAGGGGGTGCGGAGCATGAGGCACACAGGGGTGCAGAATGAGAGCCCACACCTTACCACACCTGCACCTTCCTCCAGCTGAGCACTGAACACACAGCAATGTAGCAAAGATCTCCTATGAGCCAAGTCATACCTGTTACATACAATCTGCAATGCATTCAAAAATTCTTTGGCACCTTATAAAAATGCAGGTGAGTTTATTCTGGGCTTGCCAGCTACCAAGGTGACTGTTGGCAATTATATCCACAGGTTTGGCTAAAGCTGGTTTAAAAACCCGGCCCCATGTCTTTGAACGACGTGACGCAAAGGGAAGAGAACCAGCTACAGTGAGCACATCAGTGTACACGTACATATCTATGACTGTCTCTTCTTGTATATACACATATATATGTTATATGTATATGCATGCATAGTAACAATCTGTATTCCATCTGTCCATCCATATAACTATTACCTATGAAGAGATGCTCATAAAAAAAAAAAATAGGGGTAATAGGAAAGACCTCTGCACCATTTGCAATGGTGATTATTGACTGGTTCATTCAGTGCCTGATGGAGATAGCATGATTGCCTGGGATGTACCATGCAGGTTTCTAAACAGAAGGCTCCAGAATCAATTGTGTGCTAACTGGTTAGATGTGACCAGCTTACAAACTCAGCATGGGTGTCAGGAAGCAAATTCAAGCAGCGCCATTACATTTTTTTTAAATATCAGAGGTGAGGAAAGCCTCCTAGTTGGCAAGCCACAGGACAGAGCAGGGATTAATGATTTTGGCTTGGTTTTGTCTCCAAGGTGACAAATGGGTGCACAGCAGGCATGCTACCATGGCTGGTGGTAGAAGGCAATGCTGAAACTCACAGTTTGCACAGGAAGATTTGTCTCTCCTGAAGTGAGGACAGTGCTGACAGCTTCCACTGAGCAGGACCTGATTAGCTGGAGATCACCCCTTCCTTTGCTGTCCTAGGGGTCTGCTCTGCATGGCAGCCACATGCTGAGGACAGCCCCCAACCCCTGCCCAACTTCCCCTGCCCATCACTGCCACCACACCAGTTCCTCTCACAGCCTCTGCAGGAAGCAGTGGTCTTCAAGAGAGGAGCAGAACAGAGGATGTGAGCATCTTGGAAAGCTTGACAAGAACTTGTCCTTGGTGGCCTATATCAGGCAGAGACTCCAGCCCCAGTGGTGGCCAGGGAAATGACATGTGGATACCCCATTGCCAAACAAGTTTTTCACTTCACTGATCGGTGGAGTGACACCAGTTTCACACTCCAGAGACAAATTACTGGCTCGAGGGCTACATTTTCATCCATGACATTCTAGGAGGAAACGTTCTTAGGGAATTGCCTCAGCTGTGACAAGGCTCTGGGAGTGTGTCCTGGTGTGTGGGAACAAGACCAAGAAGTTTCAGAGGTTTGCACTGATTTGACACACTGGACACTAACTTCACAAGGAACCATGGACAGATTTCAGCATCTCCTCATCCTCACATCCCTTTAAAGTAAACTGACCCCATAAGATGCTATGGTGGTCAAACCATCAGGCACCAAATGATTCCACAACAAGGATCACTTGGGTGTAGAGAGGGAGAACAGATAAACCAAACACTTCTGCCAACTCAAAGCCACAGATTTAAACAGTTCCAAAATTACCTTCCCTGGATTCAGGCATGCCTATAATTATGTTTCTCCCATTTCTGAGCACCTGCAACAGTCCTGGGCCACTCTCCCCCCTACCATCCTAGGCCATGATGGATGAGGACTGGTCTTTGTCCCCCCACTGGGGCTAGGCAGGAAAAGTCAGGCTCTGCTGTGCCACAAAACCTTGCTGTTCCAGAAATGCCACCTCCTGTGTCCTTCTGCCTTGGGGGAAACCCAGGCAAGAATGGGGAAAGAATTCTTGGGGAAGCAACTGGCAATCCAAGGAATCATAGAAGGAAAAGCCCACTACATGACTATTTCTTATTAGTTGACTTAGAGACAAAAAAGTCAGGCACTGTCAAGCATGAAATCTTATTGGGACAATAGAGATAGAATTGCCACTGCTGACAGCAATGTTTACAAGGGCATCATGTGTTGATGCTGCACAGCATGAAACCAGCAGCTCCGTCTAACTCTGTGAGTTGTAACAAGAGACAAAATGTCCCACTTGGGACAGGTAGGAATTGTATCACCAAAAATAACTGCTCGGGTGTAAAATCCATTAGAGGTGCATGGAAAGAAATCCAGGGGAGCCTGGTTGACACAGAGGGAGGCTCCTGAGCCCTCTCCAGCCACAGGAGACAGCAAATATTATCTCAGAGAGATCTCTGAGAAATTACTTGCCAGTGGGTTTGGTAGCTTGCCTTCACCTCCAGCCCAGGAGAGTCTAAGTAAGGGGACCAGGAATGCACTCATCCCCACGCTGTAGACTCTGACCCCAAACTGGCGAGTATCCCTGAAGGGTTTCCAGTCAACATACAAAATATGAGACCAGCTGCCTATCTTCAGGCACTCTGAGGCCTGATATGAGGCTGCTGAGAAACCAGTACTACTTCTGAGGGGTCTGAGTGTTTTAAAAGTCTCCACCACCAAATCTGCCTAACTCAAAGGAACCATATTCAGGGTAGACTGGCAGCTGCAGTCCAACATGCACCTAACCAACTCTTTGTTGTGAGACCTTCCAAAGAATGGTCTGACACATAAATGTCCCAGAGACAGCAGCTACAGAAAACTATATTGCAAGGTGAGACCAGAAGGAAAACCTCAACAACAAAGTTCAACAGTAATTTCTCAGAGTGATAAGGGGCAAGACTAAAGTGTGTTTAGCCAATATAAGACATTCTGGTGTCTTCACCTGAAATACTTAGTGACCACAAAGCCTTTGATATGCACACTTGTGCACCAACTGCTCAGAGCTTCTCTCTCAGGGTTGTGCCTTCTCTCTCTCAATACACACCAAAACATGAGGAGATACACCATAACCGGGGGGGGCTTCCCGTGCGTCGTGATCGGGTCTCCTGGGCTGCCAGGAGCCTTTCCTGCGCCGCGCTGTGCGCGCGGTTGTGCCCCCAGGCGCAGCCGTTGCAGGAGAAAGGAGAGACAAGGGGAGCCTTGCCGGTAGGTACTGTGCCTCCATGAAAGAGGAGAAGGAAGCTTCGGAGCACACAGAGGTTTGGTGTTCCAGGTTTGTGGGGGGAGGGGTGGGGGGGGGGGGGTGGGGGGGGGGGGGGGAGGATTAGTGTAGTGTGTCAAGTGGGCCGTGGGGGGCCGCCGACCAGCAGGAGGGAGAGCGGCACAATCCCGTATGAAATGTCACAGGTGAGTAGTGTGCCTGAAGATATGTGGAAACACAGTGGGGGAAAGATAAGGTCAGGGTGGATAGTGGGTTCTTTTAGAATAATGGGGGTCCCCGCCAGGCTGGGGCCAATGAAAGGCACCCCCGCCTGGATGGGTACTGGGGTCAGAATGCTTGCTTTGTTTGCTCTGTCTGTCTGGTTTTGGTTCTCCTGTGGCTACTGCCCAGGTTCGGCATGTTCTGGATATACTTGCTTTGCTCTGTTACATCCTGAAATGGTGAACAGGACAAAGGGCTGTCCCTGGGTACCTCCTTCAGTTTGTTTATAGGTAGGTGATAATAAAGCAGGAAATGAAAGACTTGCCCAAAGCATTCTAATAAGAACATAGTCTCTGTACCCCTGTGTGGTTGCAAGTTATATGGTACATGCCTCCAGCAGGGTCACCCATGCCAGACAGATCAAAACCGTAGGACCAGATTTAATACATTCTTGGGTAGGATGAGCTCATTAGCCTCCTGGCAGTCATTCTAGGAGAAGGACAACTCCAGTCCCAAACCCGGGCAGATGGAGCTCGCTTAGCCCTGTAAGGCCATCCATCTAAGAGAAGGTCACTCTAATCAAACCTACATCCTGAGGACCTCACTGCCACTGTCCAAGCTCGCTTGGCCCTGGCAGATAAACTCCAGGATTAAAGGGTGGGTTCAGTTCCGTGCACACTGTGTCTCACCTAAAAAATCCATTGCGCAGGCTTGAAGGCTTTACCCACATGCAAAAAGTCCTGTAGCGACGGGCGAGGGTCGAAACGGCAGGTGAAAGGTGCACTGGGAGCCGCAGACTCAACTCTGCATGCAGGCGGTTCAGGATATTGGTCATTTGAGACTGACCGGAGAGGACAGTCTCTTGGGGCAGCACCCTGAACGACCAAGCAGCCTTTTCAAGGACAGCACTGCTTGCTCCACTCGGAGAGGGGCCTAGAAAAGGTGGTCTAAACAAAGTTCATCTCCACTTTCACCTGGTTGGTTAACCGCAGGCCAACGGGCATCTTCTTCCAATGCGGTCGCACAAAGATCAAAAGAAAAAGGCATGCACCTGCCTCCAAAGGTGTACCTAAATTAACTCTAGCATGTTGGAATATCAGAACCGTGCTCAATTCTGTGGATAGCGGACGTCCTGAGTGTCGGTCTGCCCTAATTGCCCATGAGCTGGCTTGTCTCAACATCGACATTGCTGCTCTCAGTGAAGTTCGCCTTCATGAAGAAGGCAGCCTCAGAGAACATGGTGCCGGTTACACACTCTTTTGGTCAGGTAAGCCCAGAACCGAAAAACATCTCTCAGTTGTTGGCTTCATGATCAAAAACTCCATTGTTCCTAAACTCGAAAATCTGCTGACAGGTCACTCTGACCGCATTATCTCCCTACACCTTCCACTAAACAACAAGCAACATGTTGTCATCTTTAGTATATATGCCCCAACTCTCCAAGTTGACCCTGCTGAAAAAGATAAATTTTACACTGACCTGCGCCTCCTTACCCAAAAGGTTCCTGCAGACGATAAGATCATTATCCTTGATGATTTCAATGCCAGAGTAGGCAAGACTTTTGAAGCCTGGAAAGGAGTATTAGGCAAGCATGGTGTTGGAAACTGCAACGATAATGGTCGACTCCTGCTAGAATTCTGTGCAGAGCAACAGCTCACCATCACTAATACTATCTTTCAGCAGAAAGATAGTCTGAAGACAACCTGGATGCACCCCCATTCTAAGCATTGGCACCTCATCAATTATGTCTTGGCGCGACAGAGAGATGTCCACGATGTCCTCCATACCCGTGTGATGCCCAACGCAGAATGCCAAACAGACCATCGGCTTGTGCGCTGTAAACTCAATTTCAAGTTCAAATTCAAACCAAAAAGGGGCAGCATCCCAAGGAGAAGACTCCAAGTTAACAATCTCCAATCAGCCACACTAAGAGACAGTTTCCAGGCAAACCTTCAAAGTAGGTTCGAAAACATCCCCACAGCTTCTGCAGATTCCTCTCCTGAAACAATCTGGCACCATATTAAAAGCAGCATCCTGCAATCCTCTGAAGAATCCTTAGGGTTCTCCCTCAAGAAGAACAAGGACTGGTTTGACGAAAACAACCAAGAAATCCAGGAATTGTTGAGGAAGAAGAGAACCGCCCACCAAGCACACCTTGCACTGCCATCTTGTCACGCGAGAAAAACAGCCTTTCGTCTCGCATGCAGCAAGCTCCAACAGAAACTCCGTGACATCCAGAACAAGTGGTGGATCGATCTAGCTGAAAAAACTCAATTATGCGCAGATACAGGTGATCACAAAGGTTTCTATGAGGCCTTGAAAACAGCATACGGGCCTACATACCAGGTACAAAGCCCTCTACTCAGCACTGATGGTCAAACGCTTCTAACAGATAAAACCTCCATTCTGAATCGATGGTCTGAACACTTCCAGACTCTTTTCAGTACCAACCGTGTGGTCCAAGACTCAGCAATTCAGTCCATCACACAACAACCAGTAAAGTATGAATTGGATACTGCCCCCACTTTAGGAGAAACCCTCAAGGCCATACAGCAGGTGAAAATCAGCAAGGCAACTGGGGTTGATGGAATTCCACCTGAAGTCTGGAAACATGGGGGCCTTGCACTCCACACCAAATTTCACGAGTTTGTGGTGCACTGTTGGGAGCTCGGTGAACTACCATCAGACCTTCGTGATGCAGTCATCATCACTTTGTACAAGAAGAAAGGTATTAAATCAGATTGTTCAAACTATCGTGGTATTACTCTGCTCTCCATTGCTGGTAAAATCCTGGCAAGAATACTCTTGAACAGACTAATACCCACTATAGCAGAAGGAATTCTACCTGAAAGTCAGTGTGGTTTCAGAGCCAACAGGAGCACCACAGACATGGTATTTGTCCTCAGACAACTGCAAGAGAAGTGTAGAGTACAGAACAAAGGTCTCTATGTAACCTTTGTCGACCTCACCAAGGCTTTTGATACTGTGAGCAGAAAAGGTCTGTGGCAGATTTTGGAACGTTTAGGTTGTCCCCCCAAGTTCCTTAAAATGATCATCTCACTCCATGAGGATCAGCACGGCCAAGTCAGATATGGCAACACACTTTCTGAGCCCTTTTTAATTAAGAATGGTGTGAAACAAGGCTGCGTTCTCGCTCCAACCCTATTCACCATCTTCTTTAGCATGATGCTCCAAAGGGCCACAGCAGACCTCGATGATCAGGACAGTATCTACATTCGATACCGTACTGATGGAAGTCTATTCAACCTAAGGCGACTGAAGGCCCACACCAAGACCCTAAACCATCTTGTCCGGGAGCTGCTTTATGCTGATGATGCCACCCTTGTTACCCACACAGAAGCAGCCCTGCAGCGTTTAACATCCTGCTTTGCAGATGCTGCTGAGCTCTTTGGGTTGGAAGTCAGCTTAAAGAAGACAGAGGTCCTCCATCAACCTGCACCTCAGGAAGTCCCCCATCATCCCCACATCACTATTGGCCAATCAGAGCTCAGATCAGTCCAACAGTTTAATTACCTCAGTAGCCTCATCTCCTCGGATGGTAAGATCGACGGAGAGATAGACAACAGGTTAGCAAAGGCATATAGTGCTTTTGGAAAACTCCACAAAAGAGTATGGTGTAATAAACACTTGAAGAAAAACACCAAGATCAGTGTTTACAAAGCCATAGTGTTGTCTACTCTCTTATACGGTTCCGAATCATGGGTCATCTACCGCCACCACCTGCGTCTCCTCGAACGCTTCCATCAACGCTGCCTCCGTACAATCCTAAACATCCGCTGGTCAGATTATGGGACCAATATATCTGTACTAGAGCAAGCAGCTGTCACAAGCATTGAGGCCATGTTGCTGAGAACGCAGCTGCGTTGGGCAGGGCACGTCTCCAGGATGAAGGACCAACCACCACCTCCCTAAGATCCTGCTCTATGGTGAACTTACCACTGGCTGCCGCATGAGAGGAGCCCCAAAGAAAAGATACAAGGACTCCCTGAAACAACATCTCAGCCTTGGCCTTATTGATCACCATAACTGGTCTACTCTGGCCTCAAATCGGGAGGCCTGGAGACACACCATCTGTAACGCTGCTGATGCCTTTGAGAACACAGCAGGATCACCCTGGAGGAGAAAAGGTAACGCAGAAAGAACCGTGTCTTGCAGAATTTACCATCTAAGGAGTCTTTCTGCTGTGCCTTTTGCAATCGGACGTGTCTGTCTCGTATTGGCCTCATAAGCCACCAGCGTGCCCGTAGCAAACGTGGATAGTGCCTTCCCAAACCTTCGTTCGCGAAGCCTAGCCATGTGATGACACCATAACCATTAGATGTGGCGGTATCTGGGTAAAACCAGCCCGCTCCCACATAACTATGTGACAGCCCACCAGGCAAAACCCAGCACCCCACCAATTACTGCTGCAATGAGGAGAAACGACACTCTGCTGTCTGAGATGATCACCATTCGACCAAAGCTGTTCTTACAGATGTCTTCTTACTGAAACTTTCTTCATTTTTTTTTTATTGTAAGTTGATGTGACTCATGTAAAGCACCTGAAAGAAGCACCTTCCCTTGAGATCATTACCACAGGAGCAGCATCTGTAGCCTTTGGCTTGCTCTGTTCATCAGAATCTCTGAATCCTGTTCTATTGGAAAGTGTCCCTGCCCATGACAGGGGAGTCAGACTAGATGACCTTTAAAGGTCCCTTCCAACCCAAACCATTCTGTGATTCTATGACTCTAAGTCCTATCAGAGACATCTTTTTACTGGCTTTGTGCCTGTTTACAAGATGTTGGAATACCACAATGACAGGGCTGCTGGAAGTTTCTGAACTAACAAAACTCTGGTGAGAGCTGCGCATCCCTACCCAGCCCATGACCACAGAAATTCAGAGAGTAGTGGATGCAGCCTACAGATAGTTTGCTGTGGCAGTACCCCACTACAGAGCTACAGGGAAGCAGTTTTATGAAGATGGAATACCCATGTGATAAGAAAGCTGTTGCATTTCACTGATGTTAGTCCCTGATTTCCAGTCAGTCCCGGATACTTAGATCAGGCAGATCAGCCAGATAGGAAATTTTAACTGGATTTCCTTTCAACACAAGGGCACCTCAAGATTTTCCCAACTTAGTCTTCCTTTTCCATTTGCAAAGTCTGCTCAAGTAAAACAAGAATAAGAAGAGGGATTTGGCTATTTGCAGTATATATGAATGTCCCAAAGCTCCTGCTGATTGCTGCTGATGGCTGTTGTGCTCTGCCTGGGCTGCTGGATGTCTGGGACCCCAGAGAGCCACTGGACAGGTACAGGTTGCCCATGCCTCGGGATGTGCATGCACACAGCCTAAGCACTGAGGGTGATGGCATGTTGCCATGTCCTGCACACACCGGCTACACTTGAGCCAGGTCATATACTCTTAAAAACATATCTTCCCTTGTGTTCCCAGAGCAAGACCTGCCCCAGGATTTATGCTCCAGCAGAGCACTCAGCAAATGCTGCCTTTTTAAGCACTACAGCTCTCTGAGCTCTCTTGCATTCTCATCACTATGCCATGAGAAATTTATGAAGGGGTTTTTCTTGACTTCTGGCACATCCAGGAAATAGAGACAGCCTGCAGGTATGAGTCCAATGCTCCTGAAGACTCAATATGACCAGCTATTCACGTAACTAGCTAAAAACCACACAAAGTGCAAAATGCAGTCACCACGTCTGGTGTAAGTAAACCCAAATGGGACTATTCTGCAAACACCACGACAGGCCAAAATGGGTAGGATTCAATCAATACTGCACAACCACCTCTAGCAATGAACAACCCTCATGCAAACAGTACACACAAAGACCATGGCAGACAAAAACTGAACTGAAGAAAGCCTCTTGTCTCAAGACACCTCCATTTTCTGTGTCTCACTGATTTTGCACTGTCTGTTTATAAGGAACCTCCCAATTGGCAGCAACAGCAATTACAGCTTAAAATATAAACTCCAGAGCTTCCCAAAGCAACAGCAGAGAAAAAGTGGTTTTCTACTATCATTTAGGATTTCAGGAGGCTGTCATTTCAGCCAAAGAAATAATTCTGACTTTAAAACCCCAGTAAGCTCAAATCAAATCTTGCACCAACTGCAAAAGCAAATTTGAGTTCCTATATGATAATCCTGGCACTAGGGCTGCATTTTGTGCAGCCGTTGAGAAGGTAGATGACCTGCCATTACCTGCAGAACTGTTTACTGCTCCCCCAGGGGCAGGAGCAGACTTGGAAGGAGAAGGAAGACCCCGACCAACTCACACCCCCAGCCACCTTGCACCCCCACCCTGGTGGTCACCCCAGCGGGTAGAACGAGCACAGGACAAGGTGATGGGAAAGCCATTACCTCTTCTGGGGGCAAGGGGGAAGCCTGACACAAAAATACATTATATTTGCGTGGCTCCAGTTACCACAAAGGTGACAAATCATTTACTTAATGCCATGACATTGGACCTTTCATGTGGGAATACCCTCTGTGTCTTTCCAAGCACCACCTGCAAATGGCCAAATCTCTATCTTCCAGGGTAAACAAGGCTGAGCCACTGCAGCTCCCCTAAGCTCCCTAAACACATTTGAAGTACAAGCATTTGTTTTAACAGGACAAATGTATGCTGACAGACCCAAGCAAAACTGATGTACAAATGGGGAAAAAGGGAAAAAATCCAGCATTGTACACCATGACACAAAGCATGTGACCCTTCTCTCACAGAAATGCCTCACCCAAGAGCATTGTGTGAAGAAAAGTCACAAAACTAACCAGGTAGACCACCAAAAAGCCAAACAATCTTTTCTTCATTTTGTTCTTCAGTTCTCTGAAAGGTCTCTCATCATTTAAGAGGTGGAAAACTACCTCTGAGTAATACAATTTATCCAACCTAAGACAAAACTTTTATCACCTCTCTCTCTATATACACATAGGTGACAGATGCATTAGAGGCACATAGATACATGCTCTCTGCAGGTACATAGGTACATACGTGCACTGTGACAGTACCTCAGCATTTCCTCCTCTCTGGATTCTACCAATTTCTCAGTAAATCAGAAGGATCTTGCTTGTGACTTTTCCAGTTAATTTTATATTAGTGATTATAACAAATATCCATCAAAACTAACAAGTCAAGTCCTGTTTGTCCACAAAATTGCTTCTTCTTTGGAAAATGCATTCCCACAGAAGAATCCTGGCCAGACCCGATACTGGCACTGTCAGGATGATCTGTTGAGTCACCTAAACAGAATTTTAGCTAAACCTACATGGTTGTTTTTTGAAAAACATCTAGCACTCAACAGCTCCTGATGTGAACAGCTGGAACTACAGCAGGGCTTTAAGGAGTGGTGGAAGTCTGAGCTTTTAATTAACATAGCTCCAGGAAAATCCCTGCTCTGCTGAAGCCGGTGGCAAACCCACAAGGCTTCACCCTGGAACCAGGGGAGAGGTCTCTAGAAAATAGGGGTCCCAGGGACTGGATTAGGAGAAATGCGACAAACATGCTTGATACGCACACAAGAGAGTTGATAAACCTCTCATTCAGAAGGGGCAGCTGCGCTGGTAGAGAGTTTTCCTGCACTGAGTTGCGAACAGGTTAGCATCACCAACAGCCAGGGCAAAACCAGCCCATCCCTCCACACCTCTCAGGCACGAGGGCATGGGGACATCCCCCTCTGAGAACAGCTGCCTGCCAGCCACTGCCATGTACCTGGCCATGCTCATGTCCACAGGGACCCCACAGGAGTCTTCAGCTGGAAGCAGTACCCCAGAGCCAGGGATGCAGGTAGTCCCAGGCATCCAGCATGCTTGCAGCTCGGATCATCACAGAGGAGCTGGGAAGTACACTGATGGCTAAGAGTGTGGAATGCTTCACTGTTCCACAGAACTGAACTGTTTCGTCTGAGGAGGACTTCAGCCCACAGGCTCCCTGACCCAGCCAGCAGAGCTTGATCCTTCCCCATCCACTGTCCTGTACGAGCAGCACTCAGGTGAACACATTGCCCTCAAACATCAGAAGAGTTCGGTTTGGATGCTGAAATGGTTTTTTGTTTCATTTTCATGCATTTAGACATTCAGAACTTTCTCAGAAGCTAAGACCATGTAATTTTAATGCTGCTGTAGCAGAGATTTGAACTGACTCACCTTTATTCTTTTTTCCCTAGAATTTCATGAGGAATGTCAAAATATTCTCTTTTTCTCTCAAAGACAAATCCTGTGCCTGCTGAGCTCCCATTGCTAATGTCTGGTGGCTGGATCAGCACCAATAAGCCCATAGGTGGAGGGTAGTTCTTGAAACACTCAAGGGTTTTATTATTATGCCTCGGGGCAGTCAAACTCCTCCTCCAGACATCCACCATCATCTGTGGGTGACACCGTCACTGCTAGTGTCAAACCAATACTGTCCACATGTGACACCGTTACTGATGGCGTAAATAAAACATTGTCCATGGGTGATGTCATCAAGGCTCATGTCAAACTGCCAGCATGAGTAGAGTCTGCTGCCACTTCAACACATTCAGAATGGACCATGTAAGATACACAAAAGGTAAATATAAAGAGTGAAACAAAAGAAAACTGGGAAATTATATCCAAGGACATAAAAGAACAAAAAGCCTCCACCAAGCCATAGATGGCACAGATGAAGCCATCACTGCAATGTAATGGCAAAGTCCACATCAAACTCCTTTTAAAAAGGTGATGTCAGAATCCATGTGGTGAGCAAAAAACATCTCTTTCAAAGAGTTAAGGAACTGATGGGACAGCCTACCCTGCACTGCAACCCCTGGAACAGAACCCTGAACACAACAGACGGTCTGCATCAGCAGGAGAAATTCAGATCAGTATTTGCTGACTCTGCAAAACCCCATTCCCTTCAAAGGTTTCATCTCATTATAGTCATGTAGTCACTGGACTTGTCCTCTGGGGTAAAAACAACTCCAGTGAGTAAGTGCTGCTCAAATAGCACTAGAAATAATTAAACTCCATCACTTCCCTGGGACTCTGTAGCACCTAGTCCACATTGGGCTCCCTTTGGAGGCCACTGACCTTCTGTCATACAGCCTCTGAGACATTTGTGCCCACATCCCTGCAAACGTCTGCCTAGCTATGAATGTAGCTTCTTGTTTCTGTCCATCTGGGAAAACACAGTTGATGGGCCTGCTATGGAGGAAAGTCACAAGATGCAGAAACACTCTGTTTTATCAATCCTTACTCATGTTTAGCTGTGTTTGCTCTGCTTTTCCCTGTCTCTCTGTCCCCAGACGTGTACTGACTTGGTGAGATCCTGCTCGCCTTCGTCACTGCCAAGAACTTCACCAGCTGATCTCAACAGTGTCATTGAAAACAACCCCAGCAGCTTCAACTGCTGTTCAGGTCGATGCTGCTTGGATACCCAGATGTGCCTAACCCAGGGCATCCCTTCATGACAATGTGGTGACTGTAAAACAGAGTGGTTCTCTAAGACATTGGATTGCATCCACCCCTAGTTACCTCTCATTTCCATTAGGGTCCCAGTCCCTCTTGGAGGCTTATCCTCTTAGACAGAAGGCTGTGACCCAAACACCTGGAAATATACCATGTCTGTGATTAAAAGCAAGACATTTTTCAGAGTTCAGTTGAGGAAATAAAGCACCAGCACTTAAGTCATCACACTAGATGCTGACAACAACATCGGGTTATGATTGGTAAGAATGGAAACAAAACAACTGGTCCAAGTAGAGGTCTCCTGCCACACTGGTTTCAATTCCCCAAACTGCTCCACTTCTGAGAAGACTCCATAAAGGTAAATTTGAAATATAGTCTGCTCTTTCGTGCAGATACTTAATTCTGATAAACCTCTCCTGCAGCAAGAAAGGGACGGTGGGAAGCATTCCATGCACCATTTGTTGAGGGTGTCTTTTTATGAGCAGACAGGGCCATAGACACTTTGCTGTCAGGCACTCATGGATACATGTAGCCTTTTGCTCTAACCAGCTGCATTTACACAAGGAAAGCACACAGGCCAACTGGTCCCATGTCCCTGCAGGGAAACTGCATTACCTTCTGTGTCACCAGGGCTACACCTGAGCAGTGGCACAGTGCCCCTCCATGCCAACCCCATTGTTAGCAGATGGTAGCTGAGAGGATACCAGCTTGCACACTCTAAAATCAGACCAGGGCAGTGACAACCCTATA
Source organism: Corapipo altera (assembly GCF_003945725.1). NCBI lineage: Eukaryota > Metazoa > Chordata > Aves > Passeriformes > Pipridae > Corapipo > Corapipo altera. The sequence continues at coordinate 8,103,006 of NW_020884909.1, read as the reverse complement.
GTGCATTTTGTTGGGGTTTTTTCCAAAAGCTGAAATTTGATGATCCTTGTGAGTCCCTTCCAACTCATAGGATATTCTATGATTCTATGATGCTAACCATAGCAGGATGGGCCAGATGACATTTGTGCCTACACATTGATGGTCTCTATTTTAGCAGCATAGTAGCGTTAGTTGGTAGACATGACAGACATCCTGAACTTACAGAGCAACTCTGTATGCAAACAGATTTCAGGCTGGCTTGGCTGCTGCTCATGTTCACCCACTGCCCTTATTACCTGCCAGTATCAGAGATTTCTGCACATTTCTGTGTCAGAAGTGAGAACTCAAGCATACTTCTCTGTTCTTCGACTGGGCTAAGCTGCTAAAGCATATAAATATCTAGGGGTGAAAAATCAGGGGGCTAGTAGAAGACTCACAGTCAGGCATACACACTCCAACATAACATGCAGTATTTGCTCTAAGGGGCATCATTCCCATGTGGAGGAATGGTTTGTGTTTTGCAAAAAGCAAGGAGGAGCTACAAGGATAGAGATTCTCATGATTATTCCAACTCCTGTTCATAAACCCACTGGCAATCAGTCTCATCTCTCTGCAATGGTACAGGAAAGAGCCTCTTCCCACAGCCCCAGGGCAGTCCTGACAGCAATCACAGCTGGAGCAGAACACAAATGGCAGCTGTCTGCACCAGAGGCAGGGCTCATATACAGATGTGCTCAAACTAAGCAGCTCAAGCCCTACACAGACCAGCAAGCAGAGGGCTCTGCATGAGGTACAACAGAATTCCTTCACTCAGCATGTCCCCACAGCAGCCAGCATTGCCCCCACACACTGCCCCCGTTCCAGAGAGGTGAACACTCTTGGAAAGGACCAGCAGGCACAGTGTGCCTCTCATAGAGTACAGGACTGGGCTCTTGGGAAAACAGGAGTCCTTTGGTGGAGGGATGCCACTCTGCCACAGAGACAGCCTCAGCTCTCAAGGAGACCCCAGAAGAGAGGCACATTCCATGTTTCTGGCACACACGCTTGTTCCAGGCTCTCTCTCAGCTGGGGTTACACAAATACAGCAGGTACATCACACTTGGGCTTAAGCCCTTCTGACATCTCTCTCACACCTGCACAGCTCTGCAGGATGGAAATCAGGGCTGTGAAAGAGAGGACTGAAGGGAGAAGGAAGAAGGGTGCTCTCTACCTTACCATGCACTGACCCTTCTTTACCCATCATCCTCAGACCACACTTCAGAGCACTCCAGAGCAGCCCAGCAGCCTCCTTCATCCCCAAAATATGCCCTGGTCTCCTATGCACCCACCTGGGGACAAAGCTCCCTTTTGCCCTCTTCTCAGTGCTTGACAAGGATTATTTAACCCACTTCAGAAAGCTTTGACTTCTGAACAGAGGATGCTCAGCACTTCCCAAAATATGTACCCTGTCAGGTGTCATTATGAGACCACCACTCCCTACTGTGGCCAGTGCAGTGTAACCTGTCCCTGCGTGTCCACTGGCTGTGGGCACTGGATGGAGCATTCAGATTGTTCTGACTCAGAGTCTTGCTGTCCTAAAACAGACCCCATTGAGGGCAGGCACCGCAGCACAATGACTCCACATACCCCTATCATCCATCTGCACCTCCACAGGCCTTCCCTGAGCCATGGGGCCTGGCAAATGTGCATCCACAACACTCAAGGAGGCAATCTGCAGGCAGAACAGCAAGGCTGGTGCCCAGCATCCTCTACTGCTGGAGGTTACAGTGTGTCTCTGCCTTTTTACAGAACAGCCTGCTCTTCGTGTCAGTCTCCAGTAGTATGTCCTTTAACCACAAGTGAAAGCAACCGATCCCCCACGAAGACACATCTGCTCCAAGTCCATATTACAACAGGGAAAAAAATTACACCTTCAGCTATATAAACCAATAAAGACTGTCTGATTTGGCTTGCCCCTGTTGTTTCCCAGCAAGCTTCCCACTGGGTTAAAGACTTGTGACATCTGCTAAAAAATTGTCAAGAGTAAGGAGAACAAAACTGGGTAATGAATCACACCAAGTGTTCAATGCAGCTGGAAGCTGGAGGGGCAAGTCCACCCACCTCACCCCCAGGCCAAGGGTAGCCAGAACAGCCAGACGAGCGCTGCACAGCAGGTGACTCCAGTAAACGTGCACAGGGAGACAGAGCAGCAGGCATGCACCTTCCAACAGCTATCAGAAACGGCACATCACAGCAAAGGACATGATATGAGGCGTTTGCTGCTGAGGGAGCCTCTTCAAAGTCACGAAATTGTAAAGTTAACTCTGCCCCCTTGTGCATCTACATCATGATACAGGCCATAATTAGGTGACATGCTTCTCCTCTTTGTGTCAGAGGCATATATAGCAGATACAACCCAGCTCCCTGTCACCTGCAGCACAGAGCTTTGGGACACCTCCATGGGCACCTCACACACACTCGGACCCATCCAGAGGGACCTTGTGCTAAGCAGGATGGGGAGGGGTTATGGATGCTCCTGGGGATCCTCCCAACAGACAAAGACGTTGGAGTACTTGACTATGCCTCTTCAAATCTGCAGCCCTGAGCCTATTATAAAAGCAGCTTAAACAGCCTGCTGAGGACAACATTACTGTCCAGCTTAGGAGCTCGAAAACCATGACTCATCCTGCCAGACTGATGGAGGTTGCTTAGATATCACATGCTCACTTCCAGATGTGAACTGGCAAAAGCTGGGGAGGTTCTCAGCCCTGTTTCTGGGAATTGCTTTTGCTTTTCAAGGAAGAACTTCATTCTTTTCTCTGCTGTTAAACCAGAGTCTTCTCACAGGCACCCAAAAACTGGCAGCTCAGGAGAGTGCTGTGACACAGAAGCCATGTGGTCTCAACACAGACAGCCTCTCTCCTGACCTAGCTGATAAAATACAAAATTTCCACCCTACCTCCTTTAATGCATATATTTAACTAAGCACTTGTGGCCCGGATTTGGAAAAAAGTATCAGATGTACAATCACAGAGTTGAGAAACAACAGCATATTCAGCAAGTCCCTGAGCACAGGGACATTTGTACTCCCACCATCAGACCAGTTCTCACATAGCTGACATTGATCCCATCAACCTCTCGCAGTTTTCCCCCCTGGTGAGAAGGACCTTAGAGAAACATCATGGCAGACAGCTCCACACTTTATTTTCTGTCTCTTTGTGGCTATTTCCTCTTTCAGATGTCCACAGAGTCAACACAATAGTGACTCTTCCCCTGTTCCCTGGCAGGAGGGAAATATTCCACAGCTAGGACAAGGGTCTGGTTCAAAACTGACGCACTCACTGCCAAAGCTTTCTGACACACTCAGACAAGACCCTCCTCAAAGAGGTCCTGCTCCTGGCCACTGGCTCACTTCAAAGGTCCCTGACGTGGCTGTGACCTTGGCATAGTCCTGCTGAAAGAAAACCAAACCGCACCACAGCCAACAGCAAGAGATGTCCACAGCTCCATCACCTCACACACACAGAGTACCCACTCCAGCCCCACCCCACCCTTTTGGCCACACATCCATGCACACCCCCAATAAAGCAGCTCCTGCTACCTTCGTCCCGCTTGCGCTTGTTGTTCTCAGTGCTGGGGGAGGCGATTCCCAGAATCCCACTGATGGAGTAGGATGAGCCAGCAGAGTCAGTGGTGACAGAGGACACCTGGGTGACAGATCCTGTGGAGGCTGCAAGGCAAGGACAGGCAGTCAGTCACAGGACAACACGGGCACTAATCTACCCAAAAGCCACTGGCCCCCATGGCATGATGGAAGTGGGCTGAGGCTCTGCCAGCCACCATGGCTCCTCCAGCTCAGGATGGACACTCATCCAGACTAACTACACCCAGTCCAACCCAGCAGCATGCCACAGCAGCCCAGTGCAGCAGTGGGAGCAGAGGCCCAGTCAGCCCTCGCCCCTATCACAAGGGGCTGGGTGCATGCACTGTGAGATGGGAGGTGCTTTTGCTTTAGTGGTGAGATATCCCACTCCTCTTGAGGCTTGCTGGGAACACTCATTGCTTGGGGTAGCAGAAGCCACCCAGTGATACAGCAGCCCATGTCACCAGCAAAGGTGGACAGAGCTTTGTGGGAACACAGCCATGAAGAGAGAAAGGAGCTGCCACAAAAAGGGTCCTGGGACAGGAACCTCCTTGGAGTGGAGCAACCCACATTTACTGTGCTAGGTGTAGTTCCTGCATCCTGATGAACCACCTGGCCAATGAAGATCCTGCACAGCTGGGGTTGCCCACGGATGGACAGCTGAATGGCCCTGAGGTTCCCCAAAATATGAATAAAATCCACTTGGCTTTGGTAAAGCCCTCAGGAAAGGGTACTGGTTGTGTCCAGCAAGGGAGGTCACTCATCACAGCCAACATCAGCCTGGAGTTGCCACACCACTCTGCAAACACTGTCCACATGATGCTGTGGGAGTCCAAGGTTGCAAGGAAGAATGCAGAGAAGGGAGCATACCATCAACTCGATCAGTTCATAGACTGAGCCTGCCCTGCCACGTCCTTGCATCCTAAAAGTCACTGTGCAGACCACCAGGACAGGGTGGGGAGATACACTGCAGGACCACATTGAAGACCCCCAGCCACAACTCATACAGAGCACACTAGTGCCGCCTTTATCAACTCCAATCCCTGAGAAACAAGATTTTCCTTCTCTTCCCTGCTCTTGTTTTTCTCAAGAAGAGACAGGCCTTAAGCCACCACAGCGAAATAAGTCATGCTTTTCCTACGTGAGATTGTTTTGCCATTTCCTAGAGAGAAAGGCTGATGACATGGGATCTGCAGTGTGACTTTCTGACAAGCCCAAAGAGCGAAAGCAACTCTGTAACTTCTCGCTCCGTCTCAGCACATCCTTGCCAAGCATGTGGTACCAAGCATTTCACCAAATCACAGGTAACAGCACAAAGGCAGAGAGGAGCTAGGGCCCCCACCCCATCTCCTGTTGGGCAAGGGCTGACCTGTGCCACGATGGGTTTCGTGGAACAAGTACAGAAAGAAAGCATCCCTGAGGCCTAACGGAGCCCCTCCATCCCCACCACATCGCAGCACAGCAGCATCTACCCCCCACAGAAAGACACTATCAGCCAGGGTTGAGGGTGCCTCACCAGCCTGGGTGTCTCCCTGTGCCGGCATCACCTGCCTAAAGGTACAGCACCACCGCTCTGCAGTTGAATTAAAAGTTTCAGAAAGTTTTGCTACTTCTTCACTCAAGACTGCAACTGCACAAAGAATTATGGAAGGGATAGTTGATAGATGAAAAAAACACATTCAAAACTACTTACTGACTAATGATGCAGAAAATGTTATGAATAAGTATCCCTTTCTTGATTTATTACTTTAATTATCTGACATTCTATAGACCCCCATTAGTGGGGGTTTTTTGGTTTAGATTTCAATTTTCTGTCTCATGGTGAAAGCTATTTATCATAATAATCAGTAAAATTCAAAACCTTTTAGCAGTATTTATAAAATTCATTTACTATGTTCAGCCCTTGGAGAATGACAAAGAAGGCACATTAGCACGTGTGCTGAAGTGTTTTATGCAGAATTATCTGTCCATAAGAATGATTAAAAGTTCTCTAGAATATTTGTAAGCCATTATGTGTTTTTTTTAATATATTTTTTTAAAAAAAGTTTTCCTTACCTATGCTGTGACTGGAGGCTGGTACCTGCTGATTGGGTGGCTGCTGCACCTTCGTCCGTATGATCCTGTGAGCAGTGGAAAAGAAACAACCACTTAGCATTAAGCACACAATTGTAGGGGGCATCAGACACCATTTTTTCAGTGCAGAACAGCTATATCAATACAAAAATTCCCTTTATGTGTATGCTTCCCTTGTCATTCACGGAAATATCAAAGTCTGGTGAATGGATCCAGGACTACATTTGTGCCCCCAGCCCCTCCCATTAGGGACATCGGGGTGACATTTCACAGAATCACAAAATTATTCAGGTTGGAAGGGACCTAATGGGTCGTCTAGTCCGATCTCCCTGCTCAAGTAGGGTCATCCCAGAGCACATTACACAGGATTGCATTCAGATGGTTCTCTGGATGCTTCAGAGTTTGATGCTTTGGTGTCTCTGAGGACCCAGTCCTCACTGCCCAGGAAAGTGAGGACCATCACTATCTGGGCGACCGTCAGGCCAGCACCTCCTCCCCAGGAAGCTGGACCCCTCTGAGCCCAGAGGTCCCAGCAGGCTGTGGTTTGCATTCTTGGGTGATGGGACACTTTTGCAAGGCTGTCCCTAGACTGCCCCAGCTATGGCACTCACACACCTTAGAAAAGGAGCTGCTTAGCCAAATTATTATTAAAAAAAAAAAAAAAGAAAGAAATGTGGGAACTAGTGTCAGTCTTAAAACCTGAATGCCCACATTGTCATCACTGGGGACACCAGTCTCTGGTCTGATTTGTATTTGCACCAATCAGGAAAAATTCAGAGATACAGAAAAAGCAGCAGGCATGTATGGTGGTGCAGGACAAAGGGCACCAGCTACAAAGAGAGATGCTGGGGAGATGCTACACACGGTGCTCACCTGCCCATGTGCTATGGAAAAAGAAAAGACAGGGTCAGAAACACTTCCAGAGATCACACAGCTCTGCCTCTGACTGCAGCAGAGGTGGAAGGGGCTGGAAGGAGGCATGTCCTTGGCTTACCACACATCCCCCCGCTTCAGGCGCTGCTGGCACAGCAGCAAGGCCACAGTGAGCATTTCTTCCCTCTGTACCGGACAAACTCTCCCCCATTCCTGCCTGCCGTGTATCTGGAAGATGGAGAGAAGGGGGCGGAACGGGCGTGGGGGTCACAGGAACACATAGCAGTTCCTTGCTGGAAAGCCCCACCGTGAGCCAGCACAGGGACCACCACTGGTGACACCCAACCCCATCCCAGAAGAGAGTGTTCTGCCATTCCCTTCCCCTCCCAATCCTCAGAGGAGTCTGATGGAGTCTGGCAGGAGTTTGGTCTGTCCATAAGCCATCTTTTGGCTGCCAGACCCTGGGTGTCAGGTACAGTCAGTTTATTGGTCCCAGGAGCACAACCCTCAGGACAGTCAGCCCAGGACAATGGGCAGGAACAGCTGTGACAGCAGCTTTAGTAGGGGAGCCAAAGCAATGGAGCTTGCACGGGTGAGAGTGGAAACAGTTCCTTGTACAAGCCTGTCCTGGTGAAAGAAGTGTGTCCAGGGCCTTCTGACACATAAACATCTTCATCTCTGGAGCGTTGGAGGGCTGGAGCAGTTTGAAGCAGCTGGACAGCTCTCAGCTTATTTGGGCAAAGCTAATCACAATGATTAATTAAGTCTTAATCACAGAGACTTGCTCCTGCTATGGAAGAGTGGTCTGTTATTAATATTAATGTTATTAATTAATAACAGTAATTATTATTTACTCTTATACAGGGTTAGCAGCTAAACTCATCTGGTAAAAGGCTCCCTTGGCAGCGGGGATGTGCTGGGAATAGCCCGTTCCTATAGCCCCGATGTTTCACAGGAACACCGTCAGCACCCTAGGAGGGAACAGCACAGCTCCAGGGAAACCCCCTGCACCACTGAGATAGGGACAGGGGACAGCACAGTGGCCCTGTCCTCCTCTGTGCAGAAATGCCAGGTGTAGGAGGACAGGAACCATGCTGCAAGATCTGAGTGGGCTCAAGTGTGCAATGACCAGGCAGCCCCTGATTTGCACCTCAGTGGAGAGCAAGAGCATCATGGGCACAGGGCTGCATCCTTCCCACTCCAGCAAAGCCTCAAAATATATACTCAATATTAAATATGAGCATAAAGATCACAGACTACTGGAACTGGAAGGATTTAGCATTTAAGCCAAGTGTTTTGATGTGAATTCAAAGTTCTTTGTCACATGGCTGTTCAGACTGGGTTTTCAGGATGAGGTCCTAGGCCAGCAAAAACTATTCTCCAGCTATACCAACTGATTCAAACAGATTTCATGTATTTCTTAAAAGGGATTTCAAACCTTTGAGAAAAGAAAAAGATTTTAGCAGATGAGAAAGAATTGGATTTGCAGCAAAAAAACTTGGTGGTAGATCATCACATGGGTTTCTGATACAAAGGCAGTGGGGTTGTGGGCATTCATGAGTATGGAAACACACAAGAACACAGCAAGAGAAACATGGAAACTGCCTCAAAACCTGACTAGAAGCTACTTAAATGTCCCTTTTTCCTAAAGATGTGAGTGCCCTTTTTGTAGTTTTTTGGACGATGTTTGAAGTTCTCCTATACAAACATTGGACTGCTTACAGCACCCACACTTCTCACACGACCCCATCTGACGTTAATGGAAACAGAACTTTCCTGAATTATTTGATATTTTCTTTTGTTTTTCCTCGTATCTGTATTATTTTTCAAACTCTCTTTAAAACTGAAGACACCATGTCCATATTTACTACATGCTGCTCTAGAGTCTCAGCAAGTCAGGGGTTCCCAGGCAACAGCAAGAGCCATGCGTGAACTGATCCACTTTCTTCCCTTAGATACACGAACATGTGACTCGATGTTCAGTCCATCAAGGCAGAGACTGCACTTTCTGCTAACGCTGGGGAAACCACTCCGGCTACTCAAGCGGCAACTCCATGAATGCAAATCAGGTTGTGATAGCCAATAAAAGAATATTGCATCAATTTATTTCATGTCCGTGGACACAAATGAGACACTTTATAGCAAGCTGCATTTGAAGGATTTGCATGCAGTTGAACAAGTGAAAATCATCTCACCAGAGTAGTGAGGTGGAAGCCTGGTGCAGAGTGAAAACGAAAGAACTCTGCTTGCTGTGGGTGTGTTTGAGGCTGCCTAAGCACTCTGCCATCCAAGTATTCATCCTTTACTGTTGCTCTGGCAGGGCTGGAGCCATCATGAAGTATTTCACTGGGTTTTCCTAGCACCAGCCTTATACATCACTCAACTCGGGAGGAAGTGGTAAGCATAGAAGGTGTAACAGAGAAGGCCAGTAGGTTGGAGCCCCTCCAGACCCCCCTGCAGGCCCAGCCCTGACTGGTAAGGTTGTAGCAAAACTCCCAAAAACAGGGCTGAGGCTTCAAATGAGATTACCTTGCATTTTTACAAAAGCAATTCAAAGACACTTAAGTGCGTCCATGAAACAAGCAGATGGCTGAGGTCCTTGGACATCATTAACCAGACTCTCCTGGTGATAGTCATGCTGAGCATAGGCCTAGGCCAACGTCACCAACACAAAACAGGTGTCAGGGGACAGAATGGCACCCATGCCTTGAGCTCCCCTGTTTCCCAGATGACTGCCACCCTACTCAATGGCCATCTCAGCTTCCCTTCTGGGCAAAGCATGTCCCACTGAACCCCCACCACACTAAGCAGAACCGGGGCTTCATTCAAAGCAAACACACAGGGTCGTTCCCAGCAAGGTTCCCCCATTCACAAACTCGGGAAAGAACGGGAAAGAAGCAAAAGTTGGTAGCAGAATCTGCCCACTCCTAGAAAACGCTCATCATCCGTGACGCTTCAGCCACCAAAGCGAGCCCACAGCTGCTCCCCAGCCCCAAACACCTCAGGGAAACACGTGAAGCTGCTTTTCTTGCAAACAGCCCCAAACACCCAGTCATACTAAAAGACAAGGATGCAAAGACAGTGCTTCCATGGAGCATCCACCCCAGAACCAGACCAAGCTTTACCTGTTAATGGAACTGACACTAGGCACGGTGTCATTGTCACACACTCGCTCAGCAAGGAGCCTGTCCCTGATCTCCCAGGCAAACATGGTGGGATTTTGGCGTTTGTACTCTGCAATTTTTTCGACAACTTTGGGTGTGGCGACCTTTGGTTTTGATCCTCCAATCACTCCAGGCTTAATACTCCCGGTTTCATAATACCTGGGACAACATCCAAAACAAAGCTTTAGTTATCACACACAGACAGAGAACATGTTCTGAGATTTATAGAGAACATCACTTCAAGGTAACCAAAGCTCAGCAAAACCTGAGATATATCTTCACTTTCACATACACATTTTCTACCTGTGTAGTGCTTTATCACCTAATAGATTAATTTATAGTAATTGGAATTGGGCCTCTGGATACAATATATATTTTTCTGTAATAGAAGACAAAAGAAACAATGCAAGATTAAAGGGCATGCTGAGATCCAAAATTAACTGAAAATGTGTGTTATTAATCAGCAGTACTGGCAATAATAAAAACAAATCACACCAAAGAACACTTTTCGCAGTGGACTCTTCGGTAGCAAATTACTGCTTCTACAGAAATTCTCTGTCATTAATATGTACAGCTTGCTATCATTTTAGAGTAAAATAATGGCTAGGTATTCTATTTTATTTGCACATCTGCAATAAATATGCCAGCATATCTTTTTTCTATTTTATGGTTTGAATATGCATATTAGGGTTTTAATAGTTTATATTTTTAAAATGTATTTTTTTCAGCATTATGTTTTCACTAGTATCAATCACAATTTTTGAGGGAAAGGGAGCTGCCTGCACTCCAGAGGGATCCAGCTCATGCGGGGATTGGTTTCTCTGACCAGTTCTTCCTCAGGTGCAGCACCATCACCCCCACCAGAACTCTGCTGATGCCATGCCCCCAGGAAATGTGGAGAATGGGATCCCTAAACCAAGAGAAATCTAGCAGAATTCTTCACAAATAAAGCACACAAGAGCAACTGCTTTTGGTAGTTTTGCAATAATACACGGCAGCTGAGATTCCTGGGCCAGGTGAGTCTCCCCTTTTAATAAACAAAGTATCGAACACGCTGCTGAGAGCAGAAGTCGCACCTTATCTGATGAGGGCCAGAATGGAGACCAAGAATGAGACCACACTCTTTTCTGCTGTGGTCGGAATGCTCCATGCAGAAGGCTGTTTCCCAGGCCTGCACTTCTTTGTATCTTGTGACCAGATAAAAAATAAGCCCCGTGCCTACCTTCAGCCACCACACCAGCTGCCCCAGTTCTGCACATCCCTTTCATATAGAGCAGACCCCAACTCCGTCAGCGTCTCGACCGGACGCCCACCGAGCTGCACTCTCAGGAGCTCAAACATGACCACTTGCTGCTCTGCACCCGTATTTCTAACTCAGAAGAAACTCCCAAGCGAGAATATAAGACTGCTTATTAATATATTTTCTCTGCAGCTATCTGACATAATCATTACATAAAAAAACCCAAAAATTAATTCCCCCATCTTTCCAGCCTGAACAAAGCACAAACAGTCTGCACAGCCAAAGTCTACCTCACTGAAACACACAGCTGTGTTCATCAAATTTCTGCCAGGCTACCTATCTTCCAGTCTTTCTGTAAGGAGGGCCTAAAAGTCCTTTAAAGGGACCGACAACAAATTGTTCATACATGTTCTCAGATATTCCGGGTGCAGATGTTGACATGGAGCTACCAGTCTCCACGAGCCATTAAAGCAACTCTAAAGCATTGAGTGTCAGAGATGGGTTAACCCTCCTGCTGCCTCTAAAGGCAGCAGGTTTTAGGTCAGAGAGGCAAAATCCAGCACCTTGTGAACTTTCACAAGAACATGACAAAACAATGGCAAATACGGCCCATAAAGCTTATAAAACCTTGCACCCCTTATAAAACCTTGGCTGCTGGCACCTCTCCTGTGAGGAGGATGTAGAAGGCAGCCAGGCAATACCACAAATGCTACCAGACAAAAGTCACAATTTTCTTAGATCCGGTCAGAACAATGGATTTCACAAACATTTCTCAGTGTTTTTCTCCAACAGCACCTGTGGTCAGTGCCCTGCACCACAGGCCAAGCCTGGCAGAGAGAAGCATCCCCAGCAGCACCAGACACTATGGGGCACAAGCCAGCTGATGCTTTCTCACAGCCAATCACCACAGTAGGAAAGCCACAGTAGCGAAGGGCCTTGACATCACAGTGCTGTGGCTGTGGCCAGCTCACCAGGGGACAAAGCCCTGGTGCCCTCTGGGCAGCAAGACCACTCCCAAGCTAACTCTTTAACCCCTGTCCACTCTCACAGCCTCAAGCCATGCCAAAGCACACATGAGCCCATGGGAAGGCTCGACTTGCACAAGAGGTGCAGGATTGGGCCCAGACCCCCTTCCCTGGGCACTGGGGGAACTCACAGTGATGGGCACAGCCCTCACGCTGCACTGCTGCTGACATCCCTCTCCTCTCCACCCTGGTGATGAACCTGGGGGCAACTGCAGGGCCTGCAGTGCATACAGCTCTGTCATCCTTGGCTTCCATCTCTATTTTAAAGGCAAGAATGGCTGCACATCTTTTCATGCACATCAATTCAAGGCCTTTTGCTCAAGGAAAGTTGCCAAAGCAAGTGGAGGGTGGGTACACCCACGGCACCCTCCTCCGAGGGGTGAGAGCTTCATTTGCCCTGCAACTGCTGGTTCCCTGCCTCTGGGTGTTTTTTAAAGCTGCACTGAGGACTGAAAAATTCTAATCATAAAATTCCCGGTGTAAGGATTCCCATTTTTCACACACATGAACACATATGAAAAAAACACACACAACAGAGAGCTGCAATTACAGAGATATTTTACCCACTGTACTTATTAGTTATGAAAATAATGAGCTATGAAATTCCAATTTATTGTTGACAACTTTAATGACAGAGCTCTGGAGCAGAACTCTGAGCTCTACAATGCAAATATATCTAGCAGTAGACCTAAACTGTCAAAACTAAAACTGCCAGACTTTTGCCTGGTGGGTAAATAAATTGGCAGTTTCCAAGCTATATGTTGGTCCTGATGGGAATTGGTGGCAATTCTGCTGCAGTAGTGAGCATCGCCAGCCAGGCAGGGAGCTCGGGCCTCTGCTGGCTGCGGGTGCGGAGCCAATAGTGGGTGAAACAGCCCGTGATGGGCAGGATAAAGCCCATGGAAAGTTTGCCTTTATAAAACAGTCAAGGCATCTGTGTTCTCGAAAGTCCACTGGGAAGAATGCATGTAACTTGCCAGTGAAGACATGTAACTTCGAGGAAGGCATGAGAAAAAAAGCAGGGACACTGAGCACAGGCAGCAATGCTGGCTCCTGCAGCTCTGAGACTGAACAGGGTTGTGGGGGTGCCACTTATCAGTTTGGGCAGGTAGAGGTAAGGCGGTTGTGGAGAAAGTAGTGACAAGAACTCCAAAACCAGGGACCTATGAACTTCACAAATCTGAACGCTTAAATGGCTACCCTGTGGTAAGAAATGCTGTTAATCCACCAGATCCCATGCATGATACTACAAAACAAAAAAGCCTTAAGTCTCTGCAGCTATGCTGTGTCCAGCAAGTTGGTTAGAAATTGGGAAAGAAAAACATAGTTAAAATAAAAATAGTAAAATTCTAAACAATGAAATTAACTGGGAAAGTTTAGCAAACATATCGGGAATTAACTTTTCTAGATGAACAAGGAAAACATACTCTGAAAAAAAAATTTAAATTTCCCTTAATGTATGTTGCCCAACTATGTAGAATACTTGGGGTTAAAAACCATTTTAACATCATAATTTACACTAATTAGGTTTAGATTTGTTAAAAAAAATTTAAAAATTAAAAAAAAAATAAAAAAAGCAAGGATGGTATTTTTTACCAAAATCTATGTGAAATTTTAAAGTGAAACCAGGAAATAAAATTAATTCAGAGTTTAATTTCCTGTGCCATAGTGTTTGGAGCAGCTCTCACCTGAATAGAGGGCTACTTCCAAAATAGATACAATTAAGATGGTTCCTAGTTTCTTATTGTATCCTGTACTTTCATAATCCCGCAGAAGAATGGAAAAAGATGTTTAATTATAAATAGTAGGACATATTGCAGAGTAGCCTGTATGAGTGCACGCAATGTTGATGAAATGTATAACAATAGTATTGTTAAAAGACAGTTGTATTCAGGAAGCAAAACAAGTAACTTCCGTAACTTCTACTTTTTTTTCACATTTTGCTGAAGATGACTGCCAGATTTCCTCTCCTGTTCAGAACAGACAGCTGCAGGACATATGCCATATATACAGCAAATACACACAGCATTCTGCACTTTGCATTAGAATTACATACAAGAAGCTGTGAAACAAGACATAGTGGCTCTTTCTTTCCACATCAGACATATAAACCCACGAGTGATCAGGAAGCCCTTCTCCTCATTGGACTGATCTCCTGATTTCTACAAGTCTCCGTTTGTTTGTAGCCTCCAGTTCAGGACCAACACCGACACTCTTCTCTTGACGACACAGAAGGATTCGCCGTTCCCCCATTACCTGCCAAGTATTTTGCTGACACAGCCATGGCTGACGCGGAGCTGCCGGGAGATGTCACACGGTCGGACCCCTTGGTGGGCGAGCTCCACGATCCTTTGGCGAACGACATCTGGGAGGGGGCGGCCATTCACAAAAACACCCCCCAGCTGATTCACCCCTCCATGTCCTGAAACACACAGGGGAGGGGGAGAAGAGCAGGAGAAGAGCTGTGTGAGAGTTTTAGACGTCTCTGCAGAGCAGAATCCCCAGTCCCAGCGCTCCCCGGCTCTTGGCATCGCCTCCCCAGCATCGGTCCGATTTCCCTGAGCAGAGCAGGAAGGTGGCCGCGCTGCCGCAATGCCACTCGCTGAAGGCACACCGGGGCCCCTCGGGGAAGATGGCCACGGGGAATCACGCAGCCGTGCCCGGTACCCCAGGTTAACCCCAACCCTCCTCCCAAAACCTCCTTCACCCAATCACGAACTCCAGGGCAGGCTTGGTGCTGCCCCGTGAAGCGGAGGCTGGTCAGAGCCTCTGGCTGGGAAGCCAGTGGAAAATAAGGCTGCGTGATCACTCAGCCCACACAGTGCCTCTGTCTGAACACAGAAGGAGATACCTGAAATGAAACATGCTGTGGTTTTGGTTTTGTTTTGTTTTTACAGATGCCTTGAATTAATCAAGGGAGAAAATTAAAAAAAAGAAGAGGAAAATAAAAAGAGCATGATTCTGCTCCTAAAATTTGCGGCAGCAAATCCCACAAATAAAGCATGAACACTTGGGCAAGCTCAGTATATTATTCCTATTTGAACAGATTTGCACTGTTCACCTTTAGCAAGGTGAATCATATATATGGTGGGAAACGGGATCCTCTTGGAGGAATAGCAATGAAACTGTGTAAACCCCATGAACACATAATAATCCCATGTACCAGAAGGTAGTATAATTAACCCTGGTGTTGTTATTCATCCAAACTACTTATATCACAGAGGAGTGGAGAAGATGAAAACAAGCCACAGGGGCAGTACAGATGCCAATTCTTGAAAAAAAAATAATACAGAAAATCTCTCTATTTGCACAGGGCTTGAACTGTATTGAATAAGCTGACAAGCCAAATGCCTCAGTGTTAAAAAAAAATAGATTATAGAGAGCTATTTTTATTTAAATCTGGTCATTTCACTATTGATTAACTGCTGTCAAACTTTGCAAACACCTTCTAAAACTGTCAGGACACATAATG
The DNA here is from genome assembly GCF_003945725.1 of Corapipo altera. NCBI lineage: Eukaryota > Metazoa > Chordata > Aves > Passeriformes > Pipridae > Corapipo > Corapipo altera. The sequence goes on along the minus strand of NW_020884909.1, from coordinate 8,087,558 downwards.
AACCCACATGAAAAATGTGATGTAAAGCCCTGTGGCGAGCAGACAAGCGCCTGCTCTGCCTTCTCCGGTGCGAGAGGCAGACTGTGCCCGCGGCTCAGCCAGCCGCAGGCTCGTGCTTCCCTTCCGAGCGCCGGGAGTCCGGAGCGGAGTCCAGGGACGGGACTCCTGCCCAGGGAGCTGCCGCGGCGCCCGGGACGCCGGGGCTGGGGTAAGGGACAACTCGGTGGCGGAGGCGAACGGGAGCTGCCCCACAAGGCTGCGGCGAACGAGACCTCGGGCTCCTCACCTCTTCTCAGGGCTTTAAGTTCGGGGAATTATAGTGTGAGCTGGAAGGTCCTGTGGTGGTGTTCACGCAAGGGGAGAGGAAAGAAGGGGAGAACAGGACAGAAGAAAAGAAAAAGGAAAGAGAAGGGAAAGGGAAAAGAGAAGGGAAAGGGAAAAGAAAAGGGAAAGGGAAGAGGATGGAAAGAAACGGGAAAGGGAAAAGAAGAGAGAAAAAGGATGGAATGGGAAAAGAAATGGAGAAAAAGAAAGGAAGGAAGGAAGAAGGGAAGGAAGGAAAAGGAAGGAAGGAAGGGAGGGAGGGAGAAAGAACGTGAAGAAAAGAGTAGGGAAGGCATCATTAAGACATGCGTTTCCTCAGGGAAGTGGCCGACTCTGCTCCCGGAGCCCGTCCCAGCCCCCGGAGGCCGGCAGGGCTCGGACCTGCCCAGGCCTGGAGGTTAGGCCCTCCAGGGGCCGGGAACAAAGGCTCGGGCAGCCGCCGTCCCTTTCCCCAAACCTGCCACAGCCCCGGGAGCGGCACCGGCTCTCGCCCGCCGGGGCGTCTCTGCCGCGGCCGCGCTGCCGGGTGACTGCGGGTCGGGGGCCCCGTCGGGCCGTGGGCTGCTGGAGCCCGGGGAGCATCGAGCTCCGTCTGCGGCCCGGTGCGGGAATGAGGTAACCGCCCCACTGCCGTGCCCCTCTCCGCAGTCCGGGGCCTCCACAGGGAGCGGGGACGGGGAGAGACTCGTATGCTCTTTCGGGCGGGGGCAACACCGACAAGCGGCCCGCGGGCCGAGCCCGGAGCCGCGGTGCAGCCGAGACGGGCGGGGGCCCAGACGAGCCGAGGTGCGCCCGTTCCTGGGGAGCCACCGGCGGGGATCCAGGCCACCTCGGCTATCCCCTGCCCGCCTCGGCGCCCCCGGGGCCCTGGACGGCGGCGGCCAAGGGCTCTGCCCATGCGGGACTAGGAAGCCGCGGAGACTGTGTCGGGACAGAAGGGCCCGAGGTGCCGCTCGGGACCCCCCAACCCCGTCCGCCGTTTCCCCGGGTCGAGCCGCCGCCCCGCTCCCCCGGTGGATAGCTGCCCCCGCTGACCCCCGGCTCCCCTTTTCACGGCGGTCCCGACCCCGACGTCTATCCACCCTTCCGCTCTGAGGAGACGTGGGTCCGGAGATCTTTTGGCAGAGAATGACCCCGGTGACTCCCCAGCCGCGGCCGAGGCCGGAGCGAAGACACCGGCATTTTGGTTTTATTCCTTCTGTTTGCCCCGAGATTCCTGCGGAAGACATCGATTTTCCACGGCCGCGAATGACGGAGGGCGCCGGTGAAACCCGCCGCAGCTGCACCCGCCTGGGGTGTCTGGCCCGACGCGTGGAGCTCGTCCTCGGTGGGCTGCGGGTCCGCTTGCCACCCGTGGCAAGGGGTGCTCTGGCGGAAGAGGGCTCCGCGCCACCCCTCGCACCGCGCACCGCGGCCTTTCCGACCTTAAAGTTCGCCTTAAAATAAACGTGATTTTGTTCAGTGGCGGGAGAGAATTTAAACGCGGGTATCGAAAGCCGCGTTTCTGCGGGAGGGACAGTCCGCTTTCACGCGGACGGCAGAGCCCGTCACCGGCCGCCGTCCCCGCTCTGGACAACCCCAGAAAGCGAGCGATGGGGAGAGGGATTGGAAGTGAGTAAATGAACAGGGAGCGCAGGGAGTATGAGGGAGGGAGGTTAATCTCTAACCCCGGCGCTCCGTGGTTTATTTTGCAAACAAATTTCTTTGAGCCGAAGGGCTGTGGTGCACCGGGAAATGAGATTAGTTCTACCTTAAATTTCCTCGCAATCTCTCGCCGTAATACAGCGTTTAACTCACCGTGAGAGAAGACGTCATTTCACATAACACTGTGCTAATGGATAAGTCTTCCCCGACCTCTCAAGCACAACAAATCTCGGGCGAACCCACAGTGCACGACCCGTTAACTTCACCGGCCGCCCGCTCCGCCGCCAGGCTGCCCGGTGCCGTGCTCACAGAACCGCGATCACGACGCCGTTCTCCAGGGTTTAGAAAGAAAAAAAAAAAAATCTTCCCTACAGCCCGGCTCCTCGCTCTTCGCATTGGCTCGGTTTGGTTGGTTTCGGGGGGTTTTGTTTTGTTTTTTGGAGGGGGGGTTTGTTTGCTTGTTTGCTTTGCTTTTTGGGTGGTGGATTTTTTTGTTTTGGTTTTTTTTTGTTTGTTTGTGGGAGTTTTTTTGCTTTGTTTCCAATTAACGAATTTCAAAATTTTGAAAAAGAGAAAGGAGATCAACTTTTCCGTTCGCCGGGAATACTGCGCGGCTGTCTTCCCGAAGATTTGATTTAGGGGGGAAAATAAACACATGCACATATATATAACATCTATGTACTCATCTATGCACACAGGCACACGTTCATATGTATCGATGGCTGTACACACGTTGGTAGTCATGTCTGTATATCCATATGTACAGATACACACACGAAAGAGCATCAGCTCTTTCTCTACGGTAAAATAACCCCCGGGCCAGCCCGTTCCCGCAGCACATTGGCCTTCCCGGGGGGACACGTCGGCGGCCGGCCCGGCGGGGCCCGCGGAGGGAGCCGGTCGCGCGCGGCCGCTCAGACAAGTTGAAGAAACAGCCACTTACTGTGCATTGCTGCGAACGGGTCGTGCTTACAGTGTATTTCCATCGGAGCGGTCCGGGGCCGGGCGGCCTCGGCGAGCTGATCTCGATTCGCCAGCAGTGCTCGGGTTTCGGGTTGGGGGAAGGAGCCCACGAAAAAGCCCGGAGATCGACCAGAAAGTGGGGGGAACAAACAAACAAACAAACAAAAAACCAACCAAACAAAAAACACCAAAAAACCAAACCAGTACCAAAAAAAAAAAAAAAAGGTGGAAAAAAAATTGAACAAAAACCGAAAAAAAAAAGCGGAGAGTCCCGCCTCGAGCGGGGTCGCGGTATCCGAGAGCGCTGTCCAAGCGCGACTCCTGCGCCGCTTGCAGACACCGGAGGCCCCGTCGGGGTGGCGCGGAGCGGCCGCCCCGGGATGCGCTCCTGCCCCCGGCCTCTTCCCGGGCGGCCGCCGATCCTCGGCACCCGCCGCCCGGCTC
>NW_020884909.1:8081790-8083783 GCF_003945725.1 Corapipo altera | reverse complement strand
CGGCGGGCGGAGCTTCAGCACTGCGCGGGCGGACAGCGGCGGGGGCGGGGCCCGATCGTCACTCAGCGCGCGGCCAATCGCAAAGTTCACCTGCCGTGCCCCGCATTGGCCGCCGGGCGGGGGCGCTGCCTATTGGTGGGCTGCGAGCCAATAGGGGGCGGGGGGCGGGGCCGTACTCCCCCGCGGGGCGGGGCGGGAGCGCAACCACGCGTGACCGTGGCGTGGGGGGTCCCCTTCGGATCTGGGGGGGACCCCGGGGCCGCGGCCATAGGACCCCCGATAGGTTGAAGGCCCGTCCTGTGGGCGTGCGTCAGCCGGCGGCCCGATGGAGCCCCCTGAGGCCGTTGGTCTCCCCGGCGGTTGGATGGCACGTGTCGGGGCCGTGGGTCCTCCGTGCCCCCGGGAGCCCGGGCCATGGGTGCGGGCGCGGAGGGGCGCCGGCCGGTGTTCTGGTAGGGATCTCTGCTCGCTCATGCTGCCCGCCGTCGGGTCGGGGCCGACGGCTGACGCGCCCAGAGGTGGCACGTTCCCACTCTGGTTGCCGCGCCCGTAGGTCCCGCCCCCGGCAGTGCTGCCCCGTCCGGAGTTACGGGCCCGGCGAGGAGGCCCGGATAATCCCCTGGGGCTACACCTGGCCCGCCGCCGGTGACCCTGGTGGCGTGGCAGAGCCCCGCCGAACGAACGTCCCTGCCCTCGGCCTCGCCTTCCACCTCTCCCCCTCACCGGGATCCTCGTGTGGGAGGGGGCTCCGAAGAGCTTCATCCGCCGGCCCCGGGCGAGACCCCCCAGCCCAGCTCAACCACTGGGTCTCGGTGGCGGTGCGACCGTGCCGTGGTGCCCCGTCGGCGGCAGGGGACCGGCGGCCGCTGCGGGCGGGTGGGCTCGGGGCGAGTTTTCGTTGAAGACGAAACTCCTGGCCGCGGCCGAGCCGCCACCGCGGCGTCCCGACACAGGATCCAGCCGAGGGACAGCGAGGGCCACTCCCTGCGCAGCCCTGCAGCCGTCGGACCGGCCGCCCCGCGTCGCCGCTCAGCATCTCGGCTCGGAGGAGCCCCCGGGGATGACGGGCAAGCAGAGCCCGGGGGGTACCCCGCCATCCTGCGCGGAGGGGCCGGGCGGACAGGCAGGGCCGGCTCCCATCCTGCCCGGCCTTCATCTCTGCCTTTACTCTCCGTCCTCCTCCTCCTCTTTGCCTGCGCGGCACTGTTGTGAGGACCCATCGGCCCAAAGCATCTCAGGAATACGGCAGCCCCGCGGTGCCCGGGGCCAGAGACGGCAGAGGCCTCGGGGCGCCTCGTATCGAGGTCCCCTGTCCCGTCCTTCCCGTCCTGCCCAGCCCGGGCAGTGCTGCCGGTGCTGCCGCCCCTGCGGCCCCCCCGCCCCCGGCCGCCTCCGCCGCGCCATGAAATGCTTTATCGATTAAACGATTATTCAGGCGATTTAACTAATAAAAGGCCCCATCGATCGCTTCGGAATTGCATTCCGCCACCAAACCGCCAGGCCGACTCCGCAACGGCCACCGGCCGCGCTGCCGCCGCGCTCCCCGCGGGGACGCCTGACAGGGCTCCTCGCTGCCAGTCCCCGGCCTCGGTCCCTTCGCCCGCCCGTCCCCTCAGCCCCTCCGCTCCCAGTCGCGGGGCCACCGGACACCAGGGCGGCCCCTCTGTGGAGCTCGGAAGTCTCGGCAGCCCCCCTCGCCGCCCCGACGACCCTGCGGGGAGCTGGTCCCACCGCCCCCTCGGACGCTTCGCCCGCCCGCCCCTACCCACGCCGGCGTCCCCCTCGTCCGCAGAGCCGCTGGGCTCCCTGCAGTGGCCCCGAGTCCCACCTGTCCGGCCGGCCCGGGGGGTCGCGTAGGTTTTCTCCAGCTCCATCCCGGTTCTGCAGGACTTGGGGAAACGGAGGGAAGGAAAAGTTTCCACGTCGTGTTGCTACCGCTTCCTTTTTCTCCTTTTTTCCCTTTTCTTTTTATTGTTTTCTGTTCTCTTCTCTT
>NW_020884909.1:7979305-8081690 GCF_003945725.1 Corapipo altera | reverse complement strand
TCTTTTTTTTTTTTTTTTGAGGGCCTCTCTCAGGTTGGAATAATTCAACTCTTCCGCTCCCCGCCGAGCTTTTGCAGCTGATCACTGAGCTGAAACTAAACGTTTTAGGTGGAAAAAAGCCTCTGAAGGAACCGTGAAATGATTAAGAAACTAAAGAGCTCCTCGCCATGTGAGATCATGTCCTGTTCTCTAAAACATCACAAGATGTCCCCAGACGCAGCCAAAACCCAAGAAAACTCTGACATGTGTTGTAGCAGGAATCAAACTTTGCTCGCAACCAGCCGCCTCCCGAGCGCTCCGCGGCTACGGCAGAGGCGGCGGCACCTGCCCGGTCTGCCTCTTCTGCCTCAGCCCGTCACCAACTTTTCAGCAGAACCGACTTCCCCTTCCCGGGCCGGGGGTGACGCTGACGCCCCCGAGGCCACGCTCCCCGCCGGGCCGGGCCGCCGCGGGGGTGGGACAGGGGCCCGTCTGCCGGCACCTGGGGGGCGGCGGAGAGATCCCCGCGCCCGCATCCCTCTGGCCCTGCGTAGGATATATCCTGGGCCGCGGCAGGGACTGGGGACCAGCGGCCCAGTGGAGGCGCGAGGGCCTAGGCAGGGTTTTCCTGGTCCAGAGGGGCTCCACTCTGGCTCCCCCCGCACCTTCCGTTTGCGCGGAGCATGCAGACCCACCGCCGTGGTTGAGGGTGGGTAGAGGGGAAGGGGAGAAATCACGAGGCCTCGACCTTTCCCAGGTTTATTTTTCAGCGAATCAAGGAGGAAGGGGGGGGGGGGGGGGGAAATAACGGCCCTTCCCTTCCCAAAGGCCGAAACAAATTTCGGCCCCGGGACACTTCCCGGGGCTACAGGCTCGGCGAGCAGTACCCCTCTCAGTGCCCACCGGCATTTGCAGCCACGCACCTACTCCCACCCGCGCACACCCACGGCCCGAGGCCCCTCTCCCACGGAACCCGCCCAGACACGGAACCGGTCTGCTTGGCGGGGACGCAGGAGGGCTCTGCTCTGCTCTGCTCCCCTTCCCGGGCTACCCCCGCCGTCCCGCCACTGCCACCGCGCCGGGGTATCGACCAGGGAAGGGGAGAGGAGGACTAGGAGTGGGGGACACGTCCGCTTCCCCTGAGCGAAGCGGCCTGGGGAGCCCCGCTCGGGCCGGGTCCTGCCGGGACGGAGGATGTGTCGGGTTTGGGACGAGGCCCCTTTCGCGAGGCTGGAGACGGGGCTGCCTCGCCCGGCGCAGCCCCTCCACCCCAACTCGGCTCCCACCAGGAGCTAACATGGACGCGAATCTTGTTTCCAAACTCTCCCATTTCTATCCCGACCATCTCTCCCCCTCGGACATAGTCGCATCCGAAGACCGGCGTCCCCGCGGGGGTCTGCGGCTGAGGACTGGGTCCTCCGGGACCCCCGCCTGCCTGGCTCAGGAAGCGAGGCCGGCTTCGGCCTCTCGCCCTTTTGCTTCCTTTCCCACCAGTCTCTGTTCGCTCTCATTTGCTTACACAGAAATAGCCGCCGGCGGAGCCGCCGCCGAAAATGAAACCCGCCGCTCTGGGATAGGGGGTCCTTCCCTAGGGGAGGCACACCTAAAGGAGCCGCCTAAATGCAAGGCCGACCCCCCCCCCCCCCCCCCGTCCCATTCCGTCCCGTCCCTTCAGGCGCCCGTCTCGCCTCGTCTCTCCTGGACGCACCGGCCCTGACAACGCGAGCAGCCCGGGAGCGCTTCTCTGACCTCATCCAGGGAAAGGAACGAAAAATACTTTATTGTCTTAAAAAACAGGTCACAGGGCTCCCGCTTTCCCTCTCGCCGCTCGTCTCGGCCCGAGAGAGAGCGTGGGGAGGTGGTAGAGGGGCCGCGGCGGGGGACTGGCCTGGCCCCACCCGTCTGCCAGCGCGGCCGTAGTTGTGGGGACGTGCGGGCACCGACCCGCGTGGGCCTGCGGGATGCGCAGCTCTGCGGGGTGCGGGATTGGAGGCCGGCCCCCGGCACGCTGTGGAGTGTCGGGGCCGTGCGGTCTTCTCACGGTCCCGCCGGCCATCCCCGCGGCCGCGTTAACGAAAACAACGCGGGGGCTCCGGCGGGGAACAACCCCCCTCACCCCCTGCCAAGGTGGGAGGGCTGGGACCCGCTCTGCTCCCCGCGCGGTGCCCCCCAGAGCGCGGCTGCAGGACCCTGCCGAGGCCTGGCACCGACCCCCGCGGTGCCGGGACCGAGGGTGAGATTTAAGGCCGGGTGCGAGAACCTGCGCCCCACGGACGCCGAGAAGAAGCCGCCGCTGTCCCCAAGAATGGACAGTGCCTCGGGGGCCAGCGGGGCTGGGGGTAGCTAGGATCCCTCCAGGATGTCCCTGGAAAACGCCTTCCGCTCTCCCCGGAGCAGCATCTGAGGGGGCACGGAGTCGTGCCATGGCAGAAAGCCCCGGGAAGGGGCGCTCGGGGCCAGCCCACTGCGATGCTGCGGCCACAGCCGAGGGTCCCCGGCCTTGGCATGTCCCGGATCACGTTTTAGAGTGATGTTGTGCTTTCTGTACACAGAAGGTAAAATGACAGCGAAGAGGAAAAAAGAGTGGCGCGACAGAAATCCGGGTTTGGAGTTTTCCAAGGACAGTTGTTGTTGCCTGCCCACTCTGAAGAGAGGAGAAGATCACGAACCTGGTCCAACTGTTTTTCCTTCTATATCTGATACATAACGTTAGGACGTGAAGGTGTGCCCTCCCACCCCACGACGCTCACACTCGTCCTGTAGCGCCCGAGGCTGTGCGGGCTTAGCCTAACACCTGGCAGCCAAATACACCTGGAGCGGACGGAGCAGAGCGCCTCACCTCCCCAGGTACCAGCCTGTACTGCACCTGAGGCTGCCTCCTCTTCCTGAGGCATGGGTAACCAGGATTTGGGAGAAGTGGAGGGGCAGGTGGTTGCAGGGAGCATCCAAAGGCCCGCAGTACCTTTGTAGTTACCTGCATTTTCTCACATTTATGTAAAACACACCAACACCAAATAGGGAGAGGGGGAGTGCTGCTACAAATCATAGACTGTCCCTCAGTCTGGGCAGTATTAAAGGTGGGAGGGCGGGTGTTACTGTTCTTGAAATAACCGGTGCTCCTTTGCAGCACCACAGCCTCCCTTTCCTTCCTTGTCTGACGTTTTAAGTTCAGAGCAGAGGAGATTTAGCAAGAATCCTGGCCCGCTATGTTCCCACAGTTAAAAGTCATCTCTGAGATGCGGATGCTAATTGGACTGGAATAATTTAAAAGGTGTTAGGTGAGCAGTCCTGCAAAGTTGAGAGCACTTAGGAAGCTTAATCGAGTATCTTCAGTGATGTTTAGAGAGCTGTGAACGGGAAGCCATCAGAAAAACGGGCTTGAAAGTGCAGAGCGGAGGCATCCCGTCAGCACTAGTGCACACGGAAGATGTGCGCTGTCCCCACTGACAACGATCTCCCAACTGGAAGTGAATGAGGGGAGATGCTGACTGCTGATCGTTCTGTCAGCGCTCCGTCCTCTCCCTGCCCAGTCAGTATAGTGAGGAGTCAGAGCCGAGGTGGCGCCGCTAACAAAAGCAGTTTTATTTTTGAGAGCGTGAGAGGAGGGCAGGAAATGCTGAGAGACTTCTCTTTTTCAACCAGTTTTCATTATTATTTTTCACTCCCCCCTTCTAACCCTAGCTGCTGTCTCAGACTTGCTTCCAGTTGCCGAGGGTCCTTGTCGGTCTATTTCCGGTGGTCCTTATTGGGCGTATTCCTCAGAGAGAGTCGCTGCCAGCCCCATGCCCGGGTGAAACGCTTTTCTGAAAGACCTGCCTAGAGCTTCTCTGTCTGGCACCATGAAGGCTGCTCCCCTTACTGGCTTCCAGGATTTTTTCCTCTATTCCACAGCCGCACTGACTGGGGCCTGCCTGATTTTGAATATAAACGTGTGTCAAAGCAGAAAACTAGCCTGGTTTATCACAGCAATGAATAGCCCAGAACTGTTTTGTCAGCCTACTGTGGAACGGCTTAGGGCCACAGTGAACGCTTCAGTCCCCTCTCAGTCACTTTCACTGATCTCAAGTGTGGTTATTTTGATAGTTAAGAAGACACGGGTTTTAAAGTCAATTTTGCAGAACTTTCTGCCCTGTGACACGTTTACATGAACAGCTGAAAATTATCTAGGATCCGAGGGAGGACAAGTCACACCAGATGCTGGGTTCTACCTCTTCCTGAGAGCTCTGTGAGAAACTCCACCGTACTCTCTGAAATTACTGCAGTGACGTGACAGAGTGAGGGCTTGGCCTCCCGGTAGCGCAGCACGACTGGACGGCCGCGTTCGGGCTTCCCCGGCCCCTGGCAACGGCTCCTTGCTCAAACACGAGAGAAGCGTGATGCGAGGCACTCTCCGCTGCAGAGCTGGAGCCCTGCGGCCTGGGGGGCACGGCGGCAGCTCCTCGGGGAAGAAAAGTGCTTGTTCGGATGCAGCGGTAGAGGCGAGATAAGTGCTGCTTGTGTGACCAGCGTGCACAGCGGAGGAAAGAGACGCCCTGAGACTCTCTGGCATGTCTGGGGATGCAGAGCAGCCGGACCAGGGAAAGGAGGGAGAAGGAACATGTTGCTGATCTCTTTGCTAGGCGGAGGGTTTCATGAAGTGCTTGCGGACTACAGAGTTCTGGGCAGAGCACAGAGCAGGAACTGTATCTTCGCAGCTGTAGGTCAGGGAACTCATGGAATAGCACCCTTGAAGTCCACCCTCTGTCACTGTGCTCGGACTTTAACAGTGGCCCTGGGTTCCTGGCAAGTGAGATGCCCTGAGGGGCAGGTTGTCAGCTCACTTTTGCGTCAAGCAGAACAGAGAATCTGGCTGTGGGGATGCCGTTGTGCTCGGAGGAACAGCTACTCAGTTGTAAGCCACTCTTCCTGCAGTCTGAATGCATCCTCTCATGAACGTTTTGAGAGAAGGGGACTATTTTGGCTACACGCAAAATAAACAAACCAAGATTTAGTTGGGTTAGTTTAGTTTAGTTGTTTTATGTGGGCTCTGGCTGGAAGTCGATTGACTGCACTACACAATGCTTACTTTTCCAGTCTCAAGTCTTCACAAAGCCAAGAAAAAAGAATTTCCACTGAAGTTCATCCAGTGCTGTAACTTTTGTGTTTGCTGCTATTAAAACGTTTGAAAAGGTCAAACTGATTCCTTTGCTTTGAGAATTGCTGGAAGAAGAGGTAGATTGGAAGATGGGAAGTTAAATCACTGAATAGTCTGCTTCCAAAAAATGCCAGCAGAGAGGAAAATACAGTGGATTACATTGGTTGACATAGTAATGTCCAGAAAATGCAAGCAGAAGACTGGATGTTAAAGAATCTAAGCCTTTCTCGTGGCTCAAAAGCAGACACATCCAGAGTATTAGCTGTTACCTTTCTGAGATTAGGTTTTCTGTTATTAAACAAATACTCTTCTACTGATTATAAAAAAAAAAAAAAGGATAATGTGTCACAGCCTCTGAACACATAATTAATTCTGATCAAATAAATGGGGAAAATCAGAAACTGGGTAGCATCAGAGTCCAGAGCGGTCCTGAATCTCTCCAGATCAGGTATTTAATACCCACAGGAATAGGTACAAAATTCTCCTGATCCTCCTCAGCTAACCAGTGGTTGGTTGCTAAGTAAGCACATCTCTTTGTTGACATGCTGCCACAAACAAATAGATGCTCCTGTAAATTCCAGTTGCCAAAGTATTTTTCATCCTAATGTATTTTGCTTCCAAAGAGATTTCAAATTTCCCCTGGACTATTTAACAGATACCTCACAGCAGGTGCTTCAGGTAGGTGTATTAACCATCTCTTTACAGTGACTTGGAGAAAGATTTCCATCTATGGTTTTAAGAACCATTCCAGTAGATGTAAGAATGAGTAAATGCACATTGCCTCCGTGCAACAAGGGCTAGATGTTCACAGCAGATATTGAAAGAAGAAGAGCATTAAAGAGGGATGGAAATGTCTGTATGTCTTCAAGCCCCAGGCCACACTGTTACAGCCCAGGAAGTTTCTCATTCACAGCAGCCCTGGGTAGAACCTCCATTAGACACATGGTCCAGAGAGTGTTAGGGCAGAGCAAGAGGGGATGCACACCCTGGGGTGCTGAACTCCGCTCTAAAATGGGTGTTGCAATGAGCAGCTGGGGCAAAGGACTTACCAACAGTCATTTGTCAGGTTTTAATAATGCAGACCAGCACCAGCAGCCAGGATGTTCCGCTAGCTATTTTGGAGAAACAGATGTCCAAACAGATATTTAGCCAGAGGAGGCTAAATATATACTGGCCCATGAGCACAGATACTCCTGGAAGGAGCATGTGGCTGGAAGAGACCCTATGAGAGCACATGGATGGAGATTGGGATCAGGAAGGTGGTGCAAGGATGTCTGGGAAGGGATGTCTGTCATCAGGTACGTTATGCAGGGCTGTGGCAGAGCAGCTCACAAAGGCAGCCAGGGGCTTTCCCATGCAGCACCTGCAGCCAGGCTCACTCAGATGCCAGGAAGGAGCAAATGATGTTGGCTGGGCAGGAGCAGAGGTTGCACATTTTAGTCAAGATGCTCAGGGTTTCAATCACCACATCATCCTTGGACCCAGCTGGAATGGTCTCTTACAAACTTGAAATGCCCAAAACATGGCAGTGGGACAGACCTTGTGAATTGCACCATTCCCGAGGTGACTCCACAATGGTTGGCTAGTGCTGCCCTTCCAACCTTTTCCACTGAAACATCACTTCTGCTCAGTACCAGGATGTTTCTGGGGACCTTTTTTTCCATTTTGCCTTCTGCCAGGATACTCACAGACTGAGTCAGACCCCTCCTTCCTCCCTGTCTCTGGTCTCCCACCCCTGTTGACAGCCAAAGCTCTCCCTCTGGGAAGTTCTGCTGCACAGCACTGCATCATAGGACAATGTTCTGCCAAAAACCAGGTTGAAAAAAATGTCTGTTGCCCAACGAGGAAAAAAAAATTAAAACAACACAGGAAAGTCTCACCACACTTACTACCTAAACTTTAACAGTGATTTTACTTTAAAAAGTCAGGAAGATTTCTTTCATGTCAAGAACTGACTCCCTGTCTTTGCTTCTGCAGCATTTCTCTCACCTGCCACTGAGCCATTAGCCTCTCACACACTGCTATGCAATAAAACAAAGGACTTTTTTCCTCTGGAAATGCTCCTGGGCACTGTTTCAATCCACTGGGCTTTGAAGAACACCCGAAGCAGCAACAGCAGCCTCCAGAGGGACCAAATCCTGCATGGCAGTGGCATTGCTCATCCTTTCACCTCTGTCTCTTGCAAAGCTGTGTGCTTCCCCCCCCTTCCCCCGTGACACACAATGTGGCTGCTCCCCCGTGCCACACACGCAGACACAGGAATGATGCATGCACGGAATCCATCCCACGGAGGGGCCACAAGAGGATGGTGCATTGCAGGATGTGCAGGGTGTGAGACACTTGTATTGGTCCTGCTACCTACAGTGACAAGTCAGGGTGTTTTCAGTCCTTGAGTTCCTTTGAGAGTAATTACTGCACAAGATTGTTTTTCTCTTCTCCTTATGTATTTTTGATGTAATTTCTCCTTTTTATTTGCATTCACTGTGATTCTGCAGGGGCACAGGCAGCGTTTGGAGCAGATGACAAAGAGTTCTGCTCTTTATCATCTCACCTCTAATGGTCATTAGCTGGGAACTTTAAGAACAATGCAGAAATCTATTTCATTAACTCCAGATTCTGCTTACCTCCAGTTATACAGCTGTATGAAAATTACCAAGTGTGAAATATAAAATGGTTGTCTTGTAATTGAAACCTCTTTTTTAGGTAAATTTTGAAATCAATAAAAGGAAAATTAAAATGGAGCAGCTTGATAACACTCACCCTGTTTGCTCAATATGTAGCTATAACCATCATGAAAAGCCATTTGCCTCATGGTATGTTCTGGAGGAAGGAAAACCAAACTGAGCTGAAGAGGCACTTTGGTAAGGGCCTGGTGTAACAGAACAAGGGGAAATGGCTTCACACTGGCAAAGGGCAAGGTTAGATTGGACATTAGGAAGAAATTCTTCCCTGCGAGAGTGGTGAGGCCCTGGCACAGGTTACCCAGAGAAGCTGTGGTTGCCTCTCCCTGGAAGTGTTCAAGGCCAGGTTGGACTGGAAGCAACCTGGTCTGGTGGAAGGTGTGCCTGCCTATGGTACAGGGGTGGAATTAGATGGTTTTTAAGGTCCCTCTCAACCCAAACTGTTTTATGATTCCATGATGCTCCCTGGGGAGCACTGTGTCTACTGCCCACTTAGCAGCTCAAACAGGAAGAAAAAATGCAATTTCCAACACGTTTCAGTCCCTGTCTTTCTCAGACTCAGAGATTTGTTTGAGCTGTGGCTCCAGGGATGAAACTGTGTCCAAAGAATGCCCAGGTGTGTGGCTTCAGGGGATAAACCTCCTCTTGCAAGGGATGGACTCTTGTTCCCATGGCTTATGGCAGCCTCCAGCATGACAGAGACCGTGAAGACAAAGCCTCGTATTTACCGTCACTAAAGCGGAACAAAACATTCTTTAGGGGAATTTCCTCACTACTTTTACAGCTCAGCTGTGATATTTACTTCACTCATTAGTGCTGCTATTTCAGTTTTGTCTCTATTTCTTGTTCTGTAGGACATGCGTTATTTTGAGTATTGCAACCAATTTTGGGGGAGTTTTTCAGAAATTTTGCAGTAAGGCACATGGGACATCATTAAACCCTTGTTTCCTCAGGGACAATGCTAGTTGCCTAGCTGGGAGACCCCTCTGGAAATTCAAGCTGCGACAAATATCTTGCTGTCTGACATGGCTGCCTTTCTCTGTCCCCCTCCCTGCCTTTAGGAGTCTCTAAAGAAACCATCCAAAGAAATCATAGTCCAGCCTCACCCACAGCACAGGACAGATGGAGCTTGTCACTGTGGAGAAGGAAAGTGTACTGGTCTGGTCAGGACGGCTGTGAGCCCAGCTGAGTCTGTGCTGAGCAGCCTGGCATGGATGACCTGCAGGTACTTCCCCCATCTCTCTGTCTCGCTGTCTGGCCCAGCAGAGAGAACACCACCTGTGCTACGACAGTGGTACTCTCCAAAGGAAGGTCTGTCCAAGCCTGAGAAAGGAAGTATGGTTGTACCAACTGGACAGTGAGGGAAACTACAGGGAAAAGAAAGGAAAACCGTCTCTTGCTAGGGAAAGACAGCCTTGGTGGGCATTTGGGGTGGAGGGCAGGGCTTGACATGAGCAAAGATCTGCCAGGTCTATGTGATTAGGGCAAAAAGACCCCACCATAAACTGGGTGATGATCTGTGGAAACTCTCCACTGCAGTTACTTTACCCTTTTATGTCAAATTTTTACCCACTTTTTGCTAAAAGCTCCACGACTTGGGTTCCTGTGAGGCTTCTCGGCCTGTCAGCTCTTCATGGAGAGAGCAACACATTTCACACAGTCTGTGGGGCTGCAGAGGAGAAGCTGCAAGAGGCAGTTTCTGGCTATGCAAAGCTCACAGTGAGTAAGTGGGCTCCATGTTAAAAGGAAAAACTGACTGTTTTGCTAACTACGTAATCCTGTGGCTGGTGACTCGACAGCTCTGGCTGCTGAGGATTGTCTCTACTGCCTTATCCACAGGAGTGCCACTTAGGCACAGCAGGAATTTCAATGACTGCCATGACTAGGGATTTTCAGGAAGGAATGCAGGCATTCTAAAAGACAGCCCCAGCCTAGACTGTCTGTGCCTGTCCCTTGCACCAGTCAGCCCCTAGACTGTCACTGCCTGGTCATTACGAGAAGAGTGGACGTGTCACCCAACCCTGTCCACTCTCGTGGCCTCACCAGCAAGGACATTACATGCTCCAGAGAGAGAGAGTATGAGTGGGACAACTTGCTCTCCCTTTCTTCCCAGCTCACTCAAACCCACACTCCCTAATGAGCTAAGGTCATTAGTACCACAGGAATTTGGCCTGGCTCCCCAGCACTCCAGCAGCCATGCAAGCTTCTCCACTAAAGACACCCTACAGAAACACTTCTTCTCTTGTTCCTAATACTGTGTTGTAGTTGGTTTGTTGTCTTTTTTTCCAAAAGAATACCACTAGTGGGCTTCCTCCACCCATCCAAGCGTTCTTAAGAAGCAGCCATGATGAGACAGCAGATTTGGAATACAGATCCTTGCCCCATACAGGTAAGCCACCCAGATCTAATTGATACTTATCAATGATATCAACATGATGAATCCTGCCTTGCAGATGGATGAAATTTAATCTAACAACTTCATCTGCTCCAGTTTAATACTGCTGGTTTAAAATATAAAAGTCTAACTGTGTACTGCAGTCTTTAATCCAACATTCAGGACGGAGGCCTGAAATTTTAAAACCACGCACTAAAAAAATAAAGGCTTTTCTACTTGCTGTATTTGCTACCTGAATATTGAAAATTATTTTAAAAACAGAGCTGTATATCAGATATAATTTGAAGTAATGAGTGTATTTTTCTAATTTTCCCAATGTTAACCTAACAATCCATTTCCAATATCATGCATAATAATTAATTTGTTTTCTGTATAGTAATAAGATTAACAACTTCACATTTACATGGAGTACAGAGTTATGTTCAAATAAAATAAGTTCTAATGAGAAAAATTGAAAGTGGCAGCAAATCAATATTTCACTCAGCAGTCTAGGCTTATGTGTGTTTGTCTATCCTTTCTGTATGTATTTTTGTCAAAGTTCCACTGTAAACAAGATAATTTCTTTCATGTTAGGTTAACCTGAGTAAACCTGTTTAATGAACAACAAATACATCGTAAACATTAAAATAAATCTAAATACCTCAGAAAACATCCAGGAAACTATAGGGTGCTTCAACAGACACAGTATGCTAAATACGATACTGTATTGCTTGGACTCCCCACACAGAGCAAGCTGACATCAGGCATGGTGTGATTTCAAACTGATTCTTAAATGCTTTATTTTAAAAGATCCATACAACACACACACATCTATCAAACAAGCTTCTTTTTGTCCATCAGACTGGGAAATTCGCCTTCTTTTCAGTGAAATACTGAAGCAGCAGCAGAAGTCAGTGAGTTCTAACTAAGCAGAACAAAGATTAGAAAGATTTCTCTTTTTTTCTAGAAATGGATATTCATAGAAGAGCCCGTGCTCCAATACTTTGCGGTGACTATCTGAACCTAAACCTCCAGGATTTACCTAACAGTCCTTTTTCCAGGACTACCACTTAAGCTCACACCTCTCAGACACTGCAAGAACAAGGTGACGAACACATTTCTGCACAACATATGAGTGAGTCATTTTCCTTGAGCATTTATGTGCAAACACTGAAGGCACCAACTGGTATGGAAGGAGCCAGGGGTCTCCACCACCTTTCACAACTGAGGAAGCCAAGGCACTGGCCGCTGTGATATGGATCAAGAGGCACCTGTAAACACCTCCTATTACCAGGCAAAGCCCCAACACCTTCCTGAGGCAGGTGTGATGAAGCAGGGTCAGGCCTCCTGACAGAGCATCTCCAGCACAGCTCTGAGCCTGGTCCAGCCTGAACTGCTGGCTGGAGAGCAGTGAAAATGAAGCAGCTATTAATAGTTTGTTTGTATAGTTTCTGGTACATATGTTTCCTCACCTAATTATAGGTGATTCAAGGTTCACTGCCCAACTGAGCACAGCCATCTCTTCCTACAAGATCTTCAGTTGCTGACACCTTCACCAGACTGTAAGACTTTAGGCCAAAATTTTCCACACCATGTATATGACTCAGATTATGGGTTTGCCTTTTAAGGTTTCTGTTTCTTTTTGTGTTTGTTTGTTTCAGAAAAAGCTTTGATTAAATGTAATTTTTTCTCAAGGATATAACAATCACAGAATCACAGAACATCCCAAGTTGGAAGGGATCCACAAGGATCATCAAAGTCCAACTCCTGACAAACGTTGCTGTAGTCCTACCACCACTTTTTTTCAGAATTATTTTGCTTCACAGCAGTACTCTTACCACTTTTGCGATGAGAACTTCACATTTTTTGGGCTACGGGACTCTTCTAGGTGACACACCTACCTTTCCTCTTAGAAAGCCATACATGTTTGAGGACACTGCAAACTGCTTGTTCCCATATGATCCCCAAACATCCGGAAACTGGCTGCTCAGACTGTCTCCTACTTCTGCCTGGTCCAGCTGTGTGTTGTCATCACAAGGTCAGTAAGAAGTGTGTTTCAGCCTGATCTGAACCAAGGCATTCTGGGAAAGCCTTGCCCTTTAGCCTTGCCTTCAGCTTCTCAGGGAAGGAAGGGAGGTTTAGCAGGCCAACAGAATTTGGGTCCTTTCCAGGATGTGGGACTGTCATGTTCTGAAGACATAGTTAAGCCTGTCTGCCCACTGACAAGCAGCCAGTCTGTCTCTCTCCATCACAGGAGTGGCCTAAGATGTTTTCAGAGACATTTCTTGTCTACTAAATGTGGGGAATTCAACTACACAGACACATTATTTGCTTCCTCCAGCTGCTCCTAGAATCATAAAATCATTTAGGTTGTAAAAGGGAACTGAACAGAGACAACCCCTTCCCATCACCTTGCTCCAGCAGTGACATGTGAAACCCTTACCTCTGTGCTCTTCTGGACCACTGCGCTCCTAGGGACATGCAGTACCTGGACAGGCTTTGTTGCTTTGAAGAGATCAGCAATTTTTGCTAATTCCATTGTTGAAATAAGTAGCAGCTCAAGTGGATTATCAACAGGATGTTGAGGTAGGTATTTAGTACTTATGTCTGCAATGGAATTAGCTAAAATTGCAAGGTTTAAAAACATCTTCACTTACACCATCATGACCACGACATTCTTGTGCTGGCATCACATCAGCTCAGGAGTGGTGGCAGCCCTGTGCCCCCAGTACCTCCCACCAGCACAGCATACGTCATGGGCTGCCTTCCCATTGCCCTGGCAAAGGGCAGAGAGCTTTGCCTCCCCAGCCACATGCTGCCCTGAGCAGCTACCTGCTTTGCCTAGACTTAATACGTCCCTTCACAGGAGACATGGTGCTCTGCTCCCGCAGCCTCCCCAGGGATGCCCCCCTCCAGTCTCTACAGCAGAGGCTCCAAGGCAGCCATGACCAGACACCGCACAGACCAGGTCTCACGTGGATGTGTCACTGCCCCAGAAGGCTCCTCTATGCCCAGAAAACATGCTTGTATGCCAAGTTTTCATGTTCATAATCAGCACAGACACTGGGAATCCAGAGAACTTCGGTGACAAGAGTCAGAGACCGTGTCCAAATAGTGGTGTCTCGACATGAGAACATGGGCTGACCCTCCCACAGCTCTGTGCTGACAGGCAGGAGCTCTCCTGGAAGGTGTCTCTGTAGGCTAAGGGAGGGGGAATGAAGCCAGGCTAAGATTGACTGGACACTGTTAACTACACAATTCCTGCTCCATTTTTCCTCCAGAAGGAAAAAGCAAAGGAAGAAGCAGTGAGCTGTGTGGTGGTCTTGTGGTTAATGTTGCTGCATCTGTCCCAGCAGCTGTTGGCGTTGTCAGTGCACCAGCTGTCACACTCAGATGTGGCATGGCTTGGGCTTCTTTGGGTGGTTTTGCCCCTGCACTGGCTGCGCTGCCTGTGTTACCCCTATTTACTGCAAATCTTGCACAAGACACCTGGGGCCTGGTCCAATCCCCAGCCAGCCACCCTCAAAGGCCATTCAAATCAACCATGGCTTCACAAATGCCCAAGGAAACGACGCCCAAGTTCCCCAAGGGGTTGGGGCTTATGTGCCACGGGCTGTGCCACACCTGGGTAAAGGGGGTTTGCACAGGTGTCCTAGCCTGGAAGTGGTCAGTCCTGAACATCCACAGAAATGGTACTGAGAGCAAGGAGAACCTGAGAGCTCACTTTGCCCTGGCGAACTTCTGGTCTGCCCATCCTTGGAACGAGAGGAGCAGCTCTCTGGTGGGATCTTCTTCCTGTGAACAAGCAACACAAAATACTGTGCAGGGAGCAGGTTGTGGAGTTGCACGGATCAGGCACATGGCTTACATCCCCAGCCTGAGCAGTGTGTGTGTCACAGGTCTGAAAAAAAGATGTTGGAATTTTTTCCCAATGTCTCCCCCTCCACTTGTTTCTTCCGGGATGGGGCGGGGGGAGCAGGGGCAGGCGGAGCGCTCTTGAGAAACGCGGTTTCCGCGGGGAGAGGTAGGGGGGAGTGCGTTGTTCGGGGGCTTTTGGGTTTGGTCCGCGGACCGGACAGAGCGGGGAGCCCAATTTCGGCCACCTCCTTTCCTTCTCCTGAGAGGAAGTTTGGTTTTTTTCCCCCACGAGACACCTCGCAGAGGACGAGACGACAAAGAGAGAGAGAGACTGGCCCGTCTCAGAGCGAGGTATTCAGCTTTCGGGACTGCCTGTGGGAGAAAGGACTCCTTCATCCCTGGCTGCGATGCCATCAGCTGCTGGCTGCTGCGGGCACACGTGGCTGCGAGCGGCTATTGAACTGCCGGGACAGTCCTGCCTTCTCCCCTGCTCCCCCCCGACCCCCCCACCCCCCCGGGGAATCGGGGCTTTGTTTTGTTTCTTCTGAAAGTTTTTGATTGCACCATTTGTAGTTTATTTGGATTTTGTTAATAAAAAGCTGGGGTTTTATTTTTTCCTTTTCCACACTTCCACCTGAAGTTTCTTAATTTCTAGGTTGTAATCTTGTTAAACTAAGACAGTATGTTTCCCTCCCTGGGTGCTGCCTGATAAGGTCTGGGTGTTCTGAAGGACCCCCAACTTGCAGCCTCTGCATCACCACCCCTCTGATTACTGCCAGCCCTCAGCAGAGGCTCCAGCACCCACCAAAGATGGGAGGGCTGGTCAGGGTCCATCCTCTCACAGCTGCAGCTCCTGGTTTAGGCAGTACCCCACATCTCCAGCTGGCATAGACTGACTCTGCTCCGGATCTGTGCTAATACCCTTGTTTACATATGGCCTGATACACTCTTAATGCTAACAAGTAAATACAGGCCTGCGGTTAGATGTACTACACAATTACACTTGCAAAATAAGAAGGAAAAATAAGCTAGTATTAAACACTGATATGCACATTTTTTTCAAGCACAAGTGACATGTGACAATGTGGATTTGCCTTCTGAGATGTCAGAGTTTAATGAAGTAGGAGAAATCCTGAGGAGAGTAGCACAGGACTTAGATTTCTCTTTATGAGGATTAACTTCATACCCCTGTTTAGGAAAACAAACATTTTCCACAGCTATCCAGGTTATACAGCTCGGGATAGCCTTTTACCATCACTGCTGTATTATTTTCTCCTTTATTGGCCTGCTCCTGTCAATAGGGCACATATTCACACTTGGACCTGCAGCCCCATGGGTCACAAGGCTCTGAGGTCCTGGCAGTGACAGCATGCATAAGGTCCAGCCTGTCCTTCTTTCTCAAACAAAACAGTTTTCACTGACACCTATGTGTTTTTCTGGACCTAGTGAAGAAGACCTGCAGCCTTGTGGGGTGCAGTAGAGGGGAACCTGTGGCTGTATGGTGGATCACTGTAACTCATGCTCACAGTAAAAGGCTGTCCTGCCTGTGCTTCCTGGACCAAACATGCAAGACAGTGATTTTGCTGAAGCCTCAGGGCATCTGCCTAAGCATTGCTGAAACTACTTGGCTTTGGTTCATTTCCCAGAATACACTCATTTAGATATTTCGTATTAGAATGTCTTCAACAGCAGAGTGGAGGTGCTGCACACAGATCATCTTCTCCTGCTCCCAACACACCTGAGGTCAGGTACCCCCAGAAGTGCAACATCTGCTCAAAGGACTCCATGGCTGCACATAGCCCAGTGCACCGCACAGACCTGACAGGAATCATCCGGCTGGAAACCTGGTTGTTGCATTTCACAGTTAGACTGATGCTCGGACAAGGAGCTGAGCAAAGTGGGTAGGAAGAGAAACACATTCATTCTGGGGGGAGAAGTGGCTTTTCTGGGGCAATTCCTCTTCAGGCTTCCATGAGACTTCCCTCAGAAGTCCCTGATCAACCCTTAACTTCAGCCTCCTACAGAAAGTGGAAAATGTTCCATCACTTCCAAATAAACGGGTGAGCCATGGTGGGTGGTATGCACCTACCAGTGGTGAACACCCCAGACTGAAGGTGCTTGTCTGTCGGCACAAGAGACCACAGCAGACTTTCTGCTGACCGTGACAGACTTTGGATAGTGGTTGCAGACGATGTCAGAGCCCATGAACTAGAGCCCCTCTGCTGGCCACGTGGTAAGCTGTCACAGCAGCTGCACTCCCTGCCATCAGCCATTTCTTTGCAAAGGTGGGAATTTAGGAGCACAGTAAAACTTCATAAAGCAATCTCAAAACTTTTCTAACATTGTGTTGTGGCTGTGGCTTGAACGCTCTTTCCAAATTTGCTCTTTAACTGTCCCCAGGAGCAAGATCTGTGCTGAAAACCAAGCCCAACTGCCATTGTAATTATCCATACTAGTGAATTATTAGTAAGAATGTCATCAATTAGAAATTTCTCCAATAACTAAAGGAACAAAGTCTGCAGCTCTTTTCCCCATATCCCTATCTGCCTCTCTCACCCTATTAAATTCAGTTTCCTCCATTACATCTCCTCTGGCTTTCTGTGCAATCTCCTCTTCCCTTCAACTCTCATGTCCCAAGCAGTGATCATTTCACATTTCCTGCTTCCCTAGTGCACCCGACCCATCCTCAGCCCTGCTAACAGCATTGCACAGGAGGCAGCCTGTGGTCTGGCTGGTCCCAGGCTGCCTCCAAGGCAGGAGGCCACACAGACACTTCCTGACCCCATTTTGGAGCCCTGTGACCAGTGAGGACACGAGCCTGCCTCTCTCTTCTCTGCATAGATGTTGTTTTTCATAAAAAGCTTGTGAACAAAATTCCTCTCAAGTTCCTCACCTCTCTGGTGCATTTGACTGGAGCTGGTGATCTATACAGGACAAGCTTCTGGCAGGGTGAAGAGCAGGACAAGGAAGAGGAGCAGGCAAGCACTGATGACGCAGTTCCATAACTCATTCTTTAGGAAAATCCAGCTAAAAACAGTTCATGGGTTGTTTTCAGGTTTATGTGAAGAGAAGTCAGACCTTTGGCTCCTCTCCTAATTTGACTGCAAACTGGAATTCTGGGTGAGCAGGTGGGATGCTCCTATTACCCTGCTAAAGCTCATGGGCTCTTGACACACTCCCAGGCACAGTGAGCAGAGATCCAGGATATAGTTCTTCACAGCCTTAAAGGCTGTTTAGACAACCTCTTGGAACTCCAGCAGGAAAGTTATTGTGCAGATGCTGAACATCCTCCTGCTCCAACCATCTTTCTATCAGAGATTGGGGTCACAGGACAATTCAGGCCGGAAGGGACCTCAGGAACTCTCCAGACAACCTTCTGCTCACAGTGGAGCCAGCTATGAGACCAGACCAGGTCACTGGGCTTTACCCAGCCTGGGCTTGGGAGCTCCCAGTGACAGAGACTGCACCATACAGGTCTCATTTTGCACCAATATTGACTGCTGATGCAGTGCAAGTCTTTGAGACATGGTCTAAGAGCAGAGGGTGGAATAGCTGATTTGCTTCCAAGCAGGTGACTTTCCTGCTCTTCCTTATGTATTTGTAATCAAACCAACCAAATCAAGCAATTTGGAATCCTGGGTGGATCCCCTGTCGTGCCCTTCCTCTTCTCTCTCCATGTACATTATGTTTAGGCACAGTCATCCTCCCAGAAGGCTCTGCCATACTTACATCACAATTAACGCAGAATAACAAACTTGTAAACTCTGAGCAGATTTGATTTGGAACATGTTGATGTATTTGGCACCAGAAACTGGGTCACTGATTATATTCCCTCTATGCATCTGGTACTTGTTGTTCACTTTCTGCTGCCATGCCAGGAACACAGGTGCTAAAGATTGAACACTATCGCTCTGGATTTAAGAGTCTATACTGCATTTGGTGCACAATGTCTTAAACTTATCTTTCACCTTCTGATAATGCTATTAGGCAGAATTATTACTTTTTAAGGCTGTGCCTTTTCCCAATAACCTCTCAAAAGGAATGAAATCTTCCAAACAGATCCATGAATAGGCTAGAGGATGAAACAGGGAATTTAATCATAATGCTTGTGCATGGTTTTCAGACTGACATCTGTACATTAAGAATATGTAAAAATACCAATTTCATGCTCTGACAGCTTATTCCGCATTGATGGGGGATAATGGAGATAATGCCATGGGAATGCCAAATGTCAAAGCATTACATAATGCAAAGCATTCACACACTGTCTCCTGGGCCATCACTGGTGGCTCCTTAAGGGAAATTTTCCAGCAAAAGGAGTTAAATAGAGACTGGAAGCTGCCAAAAGAAAATGGAAATCATGAAGTCAGAGCTAAGAACTACTGGCAATGCAGCATCAAGTCTTCGAGTATGTAGTCTTTGCTAGCTCTGAACTATCCTTTTGCTTCTGCCAAAGAGGAAATTCCCATTTCAGAAGCTGCAGAGAGGCACAAAATGGTTTCCAATGGAGAACCTGAACATTCTTCCCACCACTATTCTCTTTTAAATAACTTATTTCTGGAAATTGTGAATGGCCAGAAGGGCAGATTCTCCCCTTAATCACAGAACCCTCAGCCCAGGGGACAGCAGCAGAAGTGGTGTTCTCTAGCAGTGGCTGTCTCAGGGGCAAGGGGAGTAAATGGGTAGCTATCTCCTCCCTTCAGTGGAGAAGGGATGTTGCAGGTTTTGCCCTTAAAATGCTGAGGGTTCTCAGCTGATGGAATTTGGAGAGAGGCAAAACACTGTTGCAATTATTTTGCTTATTTAGTGAGAAAATTAGGGTGATCAAGGAAAGGAAATATGGTCTATATGGAAAAAAGGAAATAGGGTCAATATGTTGTAAAATCCATTCTGTCCTTCAGCAGCCATGCCCTACCAAACAGCACCAGCAGCACTTGGATCTAGAGCCTGGGCAGTTATCTGTTCTGCCAGAGAAGGCAGGTGAGCACAAAGGACACACTTCAGTGTCATCACTGCACAGCATCCCTCAGTGCCTAACTTACATCTCCATCACCCTGCACAGACACTCCATGCTGCTCCCTTATGCAGCTCTGTCTTTCCTCTCCTTTTGCCATCTCCCTCTGCTTCCCAGCTGCTTCTCACTCCCTGTGGCTTTTTCCCAGGTTTCTATCTGTCAGTGCCTCTGGGCCTCTGCCCTGTCTCACCCTGGTTCTTCCCATTGTCAGCCTTTGTGTCTTCAACTTCATGGCATCCTTCCCTTCCCTCAACCCGTGCCCCCCACTCCCCACATGCTCTTCTGGTCCTCCACAGACTTGAGCGGCTGAAACTGTAATTAACAAGCTTTGAAGCACTGTAAAGCTGGCTCTAAGGAGCTAAATAATTACACTCCCTCCCCTCTCCCGCTGCTCAGTTTGAAGCAGCAAAGTGGAGCACTGGGAAGAGGAGGAGTGGATCAGGTGGGGAGTGAGAATTTAATTAATTTCTGAAGTGCTCCTGTCCCTGCCACGGACAGCTGAGGATGATGATGGGCTGGGGCTCAGGAGGTTGCATAGGTCCAAACACAGTGTGATGACCAATGTCCCCAAGGTCTGTGCCCAGACCCAGTGGCTCTGGGTTCAGCACTGGCAATTATTTTTAAGCCGTTTCAGTGGAAGTCTGTTGAAAGTGCCATTCCTGTGACCTGGGCAATTCAGTTTGCTGATGCTGAAATGGGAGTAAAGGTGGGAAAATGGCAACTGCAGTGGCAAATGTCAGCCACCTCTTCTGTCCTGGTTCAGCTGTTCCTCATCTCATCACCCACCTCTGTGCAGCCTCTTGCTGCCTCCTTGCCCAGCATTTCCTGAACCGTTTCAGCCCTTCTGCAGCTGCCACCCCTCCAGTTCCATGTAAGGCCAGTGCAGAGGATGCTGCCTGATCCTGCCTGGCACAGTGGGGCAGGTCCACTTTTGAGCTTCAAGGAGAAGGAGTGGTTCCTCATATCAAAGTTTACTTATTTTACTGGATCACGACAGACAAGGATGGCATTCACATGCCCAGACACACAACACAAAAAACCACCATCAGTTACAGTTTCTAGATGAAAACAGTGTGATTGTCAGGAAACAACCTGTGAAGGTCAGAGGCAGCTTCCCTGGGCACAGGTAACCAGAAGCAGTTACAATCCACCTCATTCCACAAGTGCAGAGAAAAACACAGTTTGACAAGATTGCTAAGTTAGGCTCTTAAAAAGAAAGAGATCATTGCCTGCACACATTTAGGTGACCTACTTGCATGCCTACATCCTTCAGTCACATCCTCATGTTGTTCCACAGTAGAAGAATCATCACACAATGTTTCCACCATTGCTGGGACTCCTCTGACTTTTCTTAGTGACACTCTTGGACAGTGTGGATCCTTCCAGCTGCGAATTCTCCAAGGAAAGCCAGATGAAGCTGCAGGAAAGCTCTTGAAGGCCATTTCACCTCACAGGGTTGGCATCTTGCAAAGTTAGGGGCAACAGGAGCCAGCACCCTGACACAGACATTTTATTAATGTGTAATGCTGCTGAGGCTTATTCTAGATTCTTTCATGCTGTTTCCTTCAGCACTCAGAAACACACTTTAGAAAGGAGCAAAGGGAAATCATCATTTCACAGTCCTTTCTGATGGCTACCCATCCCAGCGACAGAGCCCCCGAGGCCCCCTCGGTGCTGGGAGAACTGAGGAGGCTGAAGACCCCTTTGGTGAGCAGCACCAGGCTCACAGAAAGGCTGTGCATTCTGGGGTGCCACCTGCCGGCACCGGGACCCCAAACTCACAGGTTACATCTCGGGGAAATTTCCCTCTTCCTTCCTTTTTTATTTATTAACCACAGACAGGTTGCGGTGGAAAAACGACGATCTTCACCGGGCTCTGCAGGGCTGCAGGAGACCCACACTGTCCCCATGCAGTTGAAGCTGCTGCAAAGCCCCTGTCCCTGCAACCCACACTGGGCTCCCCCCGGGCTCCCGCGGGCCCGTTCGTTCTTGCTGGGTTTGTGCAGCCATTTGGCCTCCCTGCACACGGAGCAGGCAGGGAGGGGAAGGGCACCGTGGGGCTGCCAGGTAGCGTCGACGGGCGTGGAGAATGGATGCTCCTTCCCTTGCACTGGCACTGGCACTTTTGGTAGGTCTGGGCAAACGGCAGCGGGAAGATGGTACCGTGGCGGCCAGAACACCTCCGGCTCCTCCCGCGCCCCTCCGCAGTGCAGCCCGCTGCCTGGAGCCGAGTGCGGAGGGTGCCCGTGCCGCAGGCACAGCTTCGGCAGCCTGGGCTGCGCCGCGTTGTCCTCGCAAAAGACACTTGGAGCGCACGGTGTCAGGTCGGCAGGAGAGAGGATTGTTCTCAACCCCACTGCTCCCCGCAGCCATGGGGCCCGGTTCTGGGTTGCAGGAAGGTGCCTTCTGCCACCCCGAACAGCTCAGAAAGCTGTGGGCTGTGGAGGAAGATGTGGCGTTCTCCGGGGACGGAGTGCAGCCCCCCCAGCTGAGCTGAGCACAGCCACGGATGTGGCTCAGTACCCGCAGGAGGATGCCACCGCTTCGCCTTTCTCGTGTGAGCATCAGAACCTCAGGCTCTGTGCCGAGCTCCTCTCTCACGAGTGACTCACTGGAGCACCAAAGATGGGATAGTCAGGGGAAGAGAGGAGCAGTTTGGGCTGGACTCAGGTGCGTGGCAGGTAGAGCTTATCACTCCTCCTGAGAAACAGCTCTCAGAAGCAACGGCAGCAGCAGGACTCAACTGGCTTGAGAAAGAGAGGACTGCAAGGGCGAAAACGCCAGTAGCTGAGGATCACACCTGAGCCACACTGCATGGAATGCAGGCACCTCCACCTGCTCCTGTGCAACAGCAAAGCGCCCTGCGGCACGGCCGAGCTGCAGCGCTGCCACTCCCTCCTCGGGCAGATCAGTTGGTGTCCTTGGAGCTGCAGTGGCTCCGGGCAGTGTGGGAGAGCAGGAGTCCCTGGGACAGGTGACCCACGCAGGACACCTCAGGGGAGACGCTGACTTTCCACCATGATGCCACCAAAAGAAACACTTCCTTTCAAGGGCAAATCTGGCAAGAATGAATTCTTGCAAGTGTAAAATACCGCTGTAGTCACTGTTAAATCCAAATGCTCTAATCCTTCTTCTGCTGTTTTTATACACAAAAATTTTGTTTCTTGGAAATGCTCTGAGGAAAGGTACCTGACCTTCCCCAGACATGTGTTTTACACCATTTCAGTAGCTCCCCGGCAGGGGCTGATGGGGTAGGGCCTACTGGCTACTGCTCACCTCACCACTCCAGCAAGGAGCAGGGCAGCCCCAACCATGGGCCTCGGGCACCTGCTTGGGAACAGGGACAGGCAAAGGCCATGGCAGCATGGCAGACTGAAGAGAGGTGTCAGAGTCAGGAATTTGGGGAACTAGGGTCAGACACAGCCCCGGGTCCAGGCAGTCCATGAGTATCCTCAGGGTTCTGAAAGTTGCATAACATTCTACAGTTCCAGCTCATCCTTTAATCATCCTAACAGCATATGTTTTACCACAATTATTTGATAAGGTTTTGTAACATCCAGAGGGATTGTTTTGAAAGGTGTCATAAGATCAGAGCAAAGTACCTGTGGCCAGTACCAGGCATCACAACTATGCCAGGTTCTACTTGCTCTCTGCTAGAAGATAAAACCTTTCTTCTTGTTGGTCAGTTTTGCTCACTTCCTTCTGGACCCAGAGCCTAGAGGATCAAAGAAACACATCTTTTCACCCTTCAAGAGGCACTTTTTCAGCCCACACATACATGCCTGTGCTAGTGTTCCCAGAGGCAAATCACAGGCTGTAATTACATGCCAGTAATGTTGAAAATAGAGTACTAGCACCGCATTAAGGAAACCCCCGAAGTCTGAAATACCTACAAAAAATGAGATGGAAAATGAAAGCTCTGGGCTCAGCACACACGTGTTTGTCTGCACAGGCAGCCCCGCCAGCCTCAGGGGAGCACAGTAGAACAGAGTGGGAGCTCCACAGCTGCAGGGAGACCAGGCACTGCTATCCCAGGTGCACCCTCCCCCAGCTTCCTGTATCCTCTCCCTCGTCCCTACTCACCTCTCCTGCTCCTTGGAGGCTCTGACTGACTCTGCTGCTACCTGCTGCAGCTCATTCCACCTGTTAAGATCACAAAGGCAGAAGCGCACCATGCACACCCCAATACGACACCATTTGGCAATATTAAATAAGATGTCTGTTTACCTGCGTGAGGGGCCCTTTCTGATGCATGCACATATTTACATGGAGGTCCCAGAGCTGGCTAGAGGAGCTGTGTGTGGAAGGACAGCACCTGGAGGGAGGCAGTGCATCCCTGCTGTGCGGGCACATGTCAACACGGGCAGTCATCACTGATCATAAAGGTGGTTCCCAGCATCAGAGTTCTGTACTGGAGAGACTAGGACCTCTGAGAGCTCACTGGTAAGAGACAGTGAATGCAGACATGTCTGTGCAGGGCCACTGGGGACAGTGGGGCAGCCATGGCTGCTGGGCACACAGGTCCAGCCAGGACTTCCATAGTGTGTGTACGCCTGTATGTACCTGCATGTGCATGCACGTGTCCATATGATGCCCCCAGAGCTGGAGCACCTCTGCTATGAAGACAGGCTGAGATAGTTGGGGGTGTTCAGCCTAGAAAAGAGAAGGCTGTGGGGGATCTTAGAGTCCCTTCCAGTGCCTAAAGGGCCTCTAAAAATGCTGGAGAGGGACTTTGGACAAGGGCCTGGAGTGACAGGACAAAGGGGAATGGCTTCCCACTGCCAGAGGGCGGGATTAGATGGGATATTGGGAAGAAATCCTTCCCTGGGAGGCCCTGCTAGAGGTTGCCCAAAGAAGCTGTGGCTGCCCCATCCCTGGAAGTGTCCAAGGTCAGGTTGGATGGGGCTTGGAGCAACCTGGGATAGTGGAAGGTGTCCCTGCCCACGGCAGGGGGGTGGCACTGGAAGGGTTGTAAGGTCCCTTCCCACGCCGTCTCCTCCCGGATCACGCTGCCTGCGGTGCACGGCACGGCGCGGACTCAGTCTCCGCCGCACATGGAGCCGCGGTCCTGGCACAGGACCTGGGCAGCGGCTGGACTGTGCTGTCGGGCGAGGCGCAGACCAAACTCCGAGGCTTGCAGCACCCCCGGGAACAGCTGCCCCCGCGCACCCAATCCTCGGCAAACTGTCCCCAAAGCCGCGCCCCCCAAGCCACTCCCCGGGCGGGGCCGGAATGCAGGGGCGGGGCCGGACGCACGTGCCGGGGGCGGGGCCAGTGCGGGGCCACTTCCTGTTCGGCGGGTCCCGGCGCGGTCGGAACCGAGGGAATGCGTCCCGGGTGAGTCCCGGCATTGGCACTGAGCGAGGGAGTCCCGGGACAGGGTGAGTCCCAGTACGGACTACCGACACTGACAATGAGTGGGTCTCGGCAGTCAGCGAGTCCTGGTACCCGGCAGTGAGCACCGTCACGCTGGCCCCGCCACCGCTCGGCCTCCCGTCCGTCCCGGTGGACCCTGCTCCCCGAGGCCCCGGCCCCGGGGCCCCCCACGCCTCAGCGGCCTCGGCTCAGGCCCTCCCCGCCGGTCTGGGCCGGCCAGGCGGTCTCTGCCCGGGCATGGTGTCTGTGTATCTCTGGTGGCGGCGTGTCCCGGTGACTCTGGCGTGTCGCGGTCCCTCCGTCAGTCCCGGAAACGAGCCCCGGTTCCGAGCAGCCCCGGAGCTCCGCAGGAGGCGGTCGATACCCGCATGGCACGGCCTGTGCCCGGATCAGCGCCCCGCATCCTCCCTCGGCCGCTCCCGGTGCTCGGGAGCACATCCCCTCCCCCCGGAATCTCCATGCCTTTCCCTCGGGATCTCCATTCCTGATTTGTCCCGCCCACCAGACCAAATCCAGCCTTAGGATCCAAGGACAAGCAAGTCTCTGTTACTCTTAAACACAGTTTGGAAAATGGCTGAAGGGAAAAAAATCTTAAAGGATCAAAATAAACTTGGAATGTTTTGTTATTTTCCAGCGTTCGAGTGTGGAAGAGATATTCCTGTGGTCTCTTGAAGGCATAGCTATCACCTGACCGCTTCTCCAAAGCTTTTCCTCTCTATTTGCACTGCATTTAAAGAAAGTCCAGAACAGTCACGTCTCCTCAAACACGTGGTAAATCGGCACAAGGATGGGGTTTGTTTCTCATGGTTTAGCCAAAAAATAACCATTAGATCATGGAAAATGAGGGCAGGGGCCCCAACCTGCCTCCCGACACTTTTCGATGTTCCACTGTGAGGGCTTTTCTACTCCCCAGAGGCAGACACAGGTGACTGGTGGCCGCACATCTCACCTGCAGCAGTGGAGGAGGGTTGTGCACAGGAAACGAGGGGTTGGCAGGGAGAGTTGAGATATGTGTACAGGAATGACATGAGAAGGACTGCCCTGGGCATCTTACTGCAAAGCCTTTCTGCAGGTATAGGACACCTCAGTGTCCAAACCGTCTTTGGGATTTTGACTGAGGGAGTCACTGCCTGCACGCAGCTGGAAAACTGCTGTGGATGTTCTGATTAACTTGTTTGTGCTGTTCCTCCCTTCCCGCTGCCTGGTGCTGCTGCCAGCTCCTGGTGCTGCATCAAGTGCAGGACGTCAGGGTTTTAATGGGCCAGACAAAAAGTGCTGGCAAGCAGGGTTTGAAAAAGGTTCCTGCCATTGCCAACTGCAGCTATTGGCAGTTTTTTTGGAAATGGTTAAAAGGAGTTCAGATGTCTTTGAGTTTTTAATTTTAACATCATTAGGCCTTTACCTGAGCTGTCCTTACTTAGGGGCTACCAGAGAGGCAGTCAGGTGCTTTGGAGAAAGACTGTGCTCTGGGTTCACGTAGCAGTGGGATTCCTCTTGAAAGCATGGGGTTCTCCTGTGGCCAGAGGTTTAAAGTTTGGGGTTTTTTTTAAAAGTTAGTCAGTTAAGTTCCGAAGTAGGATGTGTCAGTGTGTTGTTGCTCTCCCTGCAGCCTGTCTTACCTATCAAATCAGGTAAGACCAATATTTTTTATGTGATTTTCACACTCAGACATGAGGGGTGTCTTTGTGATATTCCATTTGGTAGTGAGATAGATGTGGCACCTAAGGACATGGTTCGGTGGTGATCGTGGCTGGGGGAATGGTGGGAGTCAATGACCTTAGGGGTCTTTTCCAACCAAAACATTTCTGTGGAAAGAGATGATTGCCCATAGTCTTTGACTGGCAAAAGGGAATCTGAGTTCCAGTCAGGTCTTTCTCTGGATATCAGTATGAAGCCAGTGAAAGACTGCTTCACTGTAGCAATCTGAAAAACAGCACAACTTTGTCTGCTGAGCTCCTCTTCCCTTCTTAGAGTCTGTGTTTGTGTCTGCTTTAATGCTAGATCCCTGACACGGCTGTTTCTCGCTCCTAAAGAGGTGGCATGTGGCTGCAGCCTGAGTGTGAGGATGCTGACCAGTGGAACTGAGCTTCTTCATACCATGTTGCAGTGCTTAAATTGGATGTTTCTTGTTTCCCAGTGGCCTGCTGTACGTGCTGAGCAAGAGGAAGAGCCCTTCATCATCCCAGTCACATGTGGACCTGAGAGGAGAAGGCGGAGGAGCCATTGTTTGACCTGAGCTTCTGGGGAGGACAGATCAAAGTGAGTGTAGTGCTTGCTGCCTGTCCATGCTGTTGGCTGTGCTGTGATATGTCTGTGAGTCAGCTCCTCAGATGCTTGAGAGCCATCAGTCTTGTCCAGCTGCATACTTTCAGCAATGGTCACTACTTACTCACTTTATCTACTGGGTAACGAGGGAAGGAAGAAGTGCTTGTATTTGGTTGGCTTTTTGAGTATCACTAACAATGGTTAATTTCTTATATTACTGAAACTCTCTTTTCTCATGCCTCATAACTACAGGTTAATCTTATGAACATGCTTGATTAGAGCTTTATTCTCGCCCCATGGATGATCTGTTTGAAAAGGTGACCCCATGTGAAGTTGAGAAAAATACTGAAGTTCGGGGGCTTCATTTAGTCTGTCAGATGCTTTTCTGTCTATTTTTTTTCTAACTACAACTGTTCAGGTGACCAGTGTTTAACTTTTTCTTCCTATCTACAGCCTCCAAAGCTAAGTAGTGCTGTATAGTAGGTTTATTGCATCTATTATCACCTCATTCTTTCATATTTTATTTAGCCTATTAGGTGTTGCATTTACCTAGGAACCTGGGTGAGAAAAGCAGAGCCTTCACAGAAAGAGCCTTTGGGTTCTTTAAATACCGTCATCACACAAATTGCTTCTATACAGAGCTGACAAATCTGAATTTTTGTACATGCTTATGAGTATGTGTATTCAAACATTGCCATGGAACTTTCTTCCATAACCAAAAAACTGAAATTGATCTAACAGTTTTCATTTCTAAAAAAAGCTTGTTGTGTTCCCTGGGAGTAACTGTAACACAGAAATACAGACAGACTTTTCAGAGGAAGCATTTCCTCTGCTTTTTGCATCATGTGGTCATGTACATGAAGTAAGGTATTCTCTGAATGAGGCAGAGTGACTTTAGGATGTCTCTGTATTGCCTGTCTTCCTTGACAGAAAGCAGGTAATGAGCTTTGTACACCCTCGCCCTTGGACAGGGACCACAGGATAGCTGAGGTAGGAAGGAGCCTCTGGCATTTTCAGCCCTCTCGCTCAAAGCAGGGTGACATGGAACAGTTTTCTCAGGGCCATGTCCTGCTAAAGTCTGAACATTCTTGAGGAGGGAGGCTCTGCAGCTTTTCTGGGCAACATAGTTAGGTTTAAGTGAAATTCCCTGTATTTTCTTATTTCTGTCTGTTGCCTCTCATCTTGTTGCTGGATGCTACTTGGGAGAGCCTGGCTCTTTCATGTTTACTCACCCCACCCCAGGTATTTATGGGCATGGATAGATCCCCCTGAGCCTCCTCTTCCTGAGGAGGAGCAGTCCCAGGTCTCTCAGCCTCGCCTCCCATGACAGATGCTCCAATCCCTTAATTATTTTAGTGGCCCTCTGTCACACTTGCTCCAGTTACATCTGTCTGTATCGGAGAGCCCAAGCTGTACACAGCACTGCAGGTGTGGCCCTGTGAGCAGGGGGATGACCTCCCTCTCACATGGGAGCACATTAAATGCCACATGCAGAAGCCAGAGTAGTTGAGCTGAAGTAGTAATTACAGTTAAGCAAATTCACCCTGAAGTAGCTTTTGCTGTTATGGATTTGAGCACAGATTGCTGTTAAATCTTCTCTGCATGATGTTCTGTCTACAGAGCTCTATGACTCACCTGAGCAATTCCAAGTAGACTAGAGGTATCATTTGAAGGACTGTTCTGGTCATATGACCATTCTGATAGAACCTTTTGGCTTTCTGTAGACACAGACTCTTTACTTTCCAGAATGTTCACTGGGTATGATGACGCTGAGGATTCTGAAGCATACGAAGATGAACTTTATCACGAGGAGTCATCCAGTGAGCAGAGTGTTGATAGTGAGGTGGAGTTCCATCTCTATAGCCAGATCCACTATTCCCAGAATCTTGGAGAAATCAGCATGCTGGGAATTGACAAAGAAGCTGATGTTGCAGAAGTTATGGGTCATAGTTCAGCTCTAACTGAGAAACAGGATGAAGACAAGAAACCTGTTTCTTGTCAGGATGAAGAATTCACTGATGGTGGTGCTCAGCTTTCAAATGACCCTGAGATCATTGTCCTATCTGATACACCAGATGAAGTCAGCATCTACAAAAGTAAAGCAAAGAGGTCAAGAAGCTTTTCAGCTCAAGATAAAACACACATCCACCCTGTATCTTCCACACCAAGTCATGCCAGAGCTGCTGGATATAATGCCCTCTGTCCCCCCGGATCAGGTGTGGGCATGCCAAGGCAGAGGAAAAATGCTGTTGGGAGGCCTGGCCCAATCCATTCTGCTGCAACTGAGTCCACCCACGACGTGCTGGTAATAGATGACAGCTCAGAGGAGGCGAGCTTGCTCTCTGACAGTGATAATGTCGAGAGCTGGATGCTTTTGGGAGCTGGTGCAGATGACAGGGACGGAGACATCATTTTGAACCTTGAGGGCTGCGCCACTCCTGCCAGCGAAGGTTAGTGATTTTTTTTGGCTTGTTTGTTCTTCTGTGTGAGGGACAATTTCTCTGCGACGATGCTGATGTCAGTGTTTGAAAAGAAAGATAAACAGAAAGCAAACTGGAGTGTGTGATGATGGATGCAATGCTGTGGTGAATGAAATGGCCATTATTTGTACCATTTCAATACCTTTATTTCAGCAGCATGACATATGAAAGGAAAGACAGCATTTTTGCTGGTAGAAATTTAGAAGTAATAGCAGAGTGGCTTGTATTGTGAACTTTCCAACCTTCCTGTGTATTTTGTATTCTTAAGAGCATATAAAAAGTTCATATGTGCTAGACCAGAGACCTTGCAACTTGGGACAGGGATGAGTGGTAACAGGAGGGGGCAAGGGGCAGAGGGAGACCTGAGTGTTTCCCCTGTCTGAATTCAGCAGGTAACTGTCCCCTCAGGAGTCTGGTAGTTTGGGCTGTTGATCTGAAATTGAGTGTAATTTCTTATGTGGACTGTAAGCTAAATAATTCAGAGAGATCCCTCCCCAGCCACTGAGGCTAACCTCTAACATTTTGGTGTTTTACAAAATACTCTTCCACATTACAGGGAAGAAAGTCAGTAAACGTGTCAGTGCGACAGAGTGTAGGTATTGTGTTTGTAATAACCATGCAGTGTGATACACACCATGTCACTAGCAACTGAAAACTCTGTTAGATGATCAACCAGCATCTTTTCTTGCCTACCGGTTTCCTGGAGCACAAAGATCATTCCCAGGAACAGCGTCCCCTGCCAGGCTGAGGGAAACCATGACCCAATCAGGGGCTGGAGAAAAAAATGAAAGTTTATTCATAAAATAAAGTAGACCGTACTTTAAAAGAAGTTAAAAAAAAAAGTACGCCATAATTTTACTTAGTGCACATGTAAATGAGGCAGTTTGAAGTGAAATGGAATGTTCAGCGGTGCTGACACCAGTGGAGTTTTTTGTTGGGGTGTCTGTAAATAGTCCTGCTGTTCATGTACTGCTGCCGAGCTGTTTGAGAGGAGAGAGCTGAGGAATGGTCTTTGCCTTCTTTTTGGGTGAAACACATGTTTCAGGCCCGTAAATGTTTGATAACCTTCTGCTAGAGCTGTGTATGTTATTCCGTAGCTAAGCACACTTGTGCATTCGGTCACCATGCCAGGACCCCTGGCAGCCACACTGTGCTTGAAATTTATGTAGTTTTAACTCTCTATAAATCTTTAAAATGCAGTTTCTAAGAATTTCCTTGTGGGTGTGCCAGTGCTCACTGAGGGGAGGCTGTTAAAAACAGCAGAGGAGGTTGGTACCAAGGGACAGTTTTGCTAACTTACAGCATGTTTTTGTGACAAACCTCGTATTGTTTCTGATTTGTAGATCTATTCATGGATGTTGGCAGTAAGCAAGCCACATCCAGAGCAGTCAACAGGAGCAGGATTTCCCCATGCTGTATGAATGGGTCACACTATCCAGAACCAAAATTGTTTCATTGAGGGTCGGCAATGTGGACAGTTTTTGAGATGTTGGGAAGTCAGACAGCCACGTGAGGCTCATAAATGCGCCCACTCTTTTCCTATTCTGGTTTTTATTTTCAACCCTGGGCCAGAAGCCTTTCCAAACCCCTCCAGATTCTGGTGGATGGGATCCAGGTAGCTCCAGTGCGTGGAAGTTTGGTTCAGCCGCTCCTTTTCTAATACATACAGTGATGGGGGTGCAAAGATATAGGCTTAGAATAAACTGTGTTGTAGATATATGTGTGTAATGAAAAGCCAAAAGAGCATCAAAATAGCTGTTAGGGAGGAAAAGCCATAAATCTTCCTAATGTACAGTAACCCTAATTTGTTTATTGAGCTTGTGCAGCACGGTATCTCCCATCGTATACACTACAATATATGATATAGACTATATTATATAACTGGTCTTGTGGAAGATGCCCCTGCCAATAGCAAAGGCTTGGAACAAGATGATCTTTAGGGTCCCTTCCCATTCAGAGATTGTGTGATTCTATAAATGACTTCTTTGCTGAAACATGAACATAAAAATTTAGTGTTCAAAGGAATGCATTTTAAAAATATGTGTATTGGCAAACTATCCTCTCAAAGATATTCTCTGCTAATTCATTTAAATTGTTTTGAGACATGCACAGTTCTGTTTTCAGGGTTTCTAAAGAATGAGATCAGGTGTTTTGGTGATGACATGGTATGTTAATTACGATTTTAGGGCCTGTGGTGTATAGGGACTGGTGAGGCCTTGCCTTTCCCTTCTCCCCGAGAGCTACCTGTGACTGTACATGGGACAGACCTCCCATAACAGTGTCATGGTGTGTCCAGTGTCCAGTTTGCTTCCTGTGAAAAAAGGAACTGAAACGTGGACAGTCCTCTGACTGTGAAAGCAGCCAGTTGTGTCAGTTATTTGATGAGTCTGTTTTCATGTCTGAGTTCCTCAATAGAGATGCTGAGCTTCCACTGGAGTCCAAAACAACTCTTCAAGGAAAGGAATTCAGTATACCTCCTAATTCTGTTCACTCCTCTACTCCTTGTTTGCCTGACCTGCTCTTGTTTAACAGCCTTATTATTTTTAATATTCACTGTAAACAGATAATGCTGTCTCAATGCCTCCAGTACACAGAGAGTCTTTTCCTCATGCAACCTTCCAGCTCCATTCACCAGCGTCTGCTGTGATGGAAGGAGATGTCTCTTTGCCATGGGACATGAGCTCTGGGCCCTTCTGGCAGATCAGGGTTCACTCTTTGTTCCTCAGCTGCCATCATCCTGCGTGTTACGGCCAGTCCGTGAGCACCAGTGTTCTGTGCAGAGATGTGAGCCTTCCTTCACCTCTCTGACCTGCTTCCCTGTGGCTCTGGGTGCCTTCCACATTTTATTTTTGCTTGTCTAATACCACACTAAGCCACAGAATATTTGTGCCTGTATTTCTGTAAAATGCACGGTTTCTCTGCCAAAAGGCAGGTACCAGTTTGTTTCCACCTGGCTCCCAGTGGGCTTCCTAACATGGCTTTCAGAAAAGTGTGGGACGATGCTGCTGGTTGCTCTGCTTAAAGGGTCCTATCAGCTTCACGTGGTGTTTCAAAAATGGGTAATCCAGGAAATCTAGATCTTTGGTATTATTTACCCCTCCTTTTTTTTTTAAGTTTAAGTCCAAAAGAAAGTGTGCAAAGAAAATCGTGACAAACCGTGCTGTGCACTAAATGTAGATAATTAATTTTCAGTGTCCGAGAGTTTCCAGGTCTTTGGAGGAGGGCTCTTTCCCCCCCACCCCTTCCTTCCACTTTGCAGTAAGAGTTTATAAGATAAGAACGTTAATCTCCTGTAGTTGGAAGTCTTTCATCCATTTCTTCATTAAAACCTTCCTTTTAACATATTTCTTCCCCCACAAATAGCTGCAATCCTTTTTTTTTTTTTTTGGAAAGACAGTTTTCAGAGCTGCAGCATTGATGTCCAGCCACTAAGGGGTACAAAAACCAATTTATCTTCTCCCTGTTTTATCCTTTGCCCACTTGGCCCCTTCCTCAGGGACCAGGGGTGAGTGCGATCCAATTCTGGGCTTGGCAGGTTTGTGGTGTGTGGCTGTTTTTAAATCCAAAGTACACCTGCAAAATGAAAAAGAGAAAAAAGAAGTGCGTTTGAACATTTAGTGAATAAAACCATGAAAACATGCCTAAAAAGAAAAAAAAATTAACTGGAATCCATTTTGTTTCTACCTCTTCCCTAAAAAATCATGTAGGAAGGAGTTCTCTGTTCAGCAGCAGTAACCACAGCTTCTGGAATCAGAATGGAAATAGCAGTCTTTGACAAATTTGGCTTATTTTTTTTTTATTTCTGTCAAAAAGGAAGTGCCCTTTGTGAACTATCAGTGTTTTAAATGGCTTCTTAATTTTATCTTAACGCTGTATGACACTGCAGAAACCATTAAAAAATCTGACCACATCTGTATTTCTTTTCTCTCTGTGCTGTTATTCAAATCCCTCAGTGTATCAGTGAAAAGATGTAAGCTTATTTCTAAAATGACAACAAAGTACAGGGAATTGTACCTTTCTTCTTTAACTTTCCCTCGACAGCTGGTTTTGAATGGTGACCTTTGCGCAATACAGTGTATTGTATGTTTTTGTTCTGCAGTCTTGTGATTTGCAGTAACAACTTACTTTTTCCTTCAAAAATATCTACAAGAAATTTTTCACAGGCCACAAAAGAGCTCTGTAAAGAGCCACATTTCCCTCTGGTTGTTGGATGCCCAAGTTGTGGAATTGGTGGATTCAGTCTCAGCCAAAGTTGCTTTCAGAAGTAAAAAGATTTCTTTGTGACAATCAGTTAAACAATCAAAAGATCTTTGTTACTAATACCTCATGGTGTTTGCTGCATTTCTTAAAAGCAGCAGGACTTTCTGGTGTGGTCTGTGTACCAGTTTCAGTGTTAACAAAGCTGCAAAAGGAGGGGTTATGCCCCAGCAGCTTTGTGGTGTCTTAGCTGGCTGTCGCAGGCCACTGCTCCAGAGGCCACTCGCAGTGACCATGGCCATGTCCCCATTCAAGGAGTGGCCTCAGGCCCATGTGACACTGCCTGGAGCAGGGCATCGTCTCATGGGGGGCCACACGTGGGCACCAGGCAGCCCCAGGAGCCAGCTGATGGAAAAGCACACAGGAAGGATGTCTTAGTGTGAAATCAGTGGTTTTTCTGGAAGCAACCTGTGCTGCAACCTGTGTTCACATGGGCTGGTCAGCCGTGCATGTGGAAGTGCCATCCATTTCCTCAGTGAAACTGGGGACAGAAGGGCTTCCAGAGGAGAGTGGGAGCTGATGGTCCTTGGTGTGCTGCCCAGGCTGTGCCCTTCCCACACTGGCACAGAGCTCCCCTCTCATCTCCCCTCCTCAGCACAGCCCTTGGAGCTGGGGCTCGATCCCTGTCAGGGGGATAGATGAACAGACAGATGGATAGAGTGGTGCCAGGTCACACTGCTGCATGTGAAGCGGAGTCCAATTTTTGTGTGTATGTGTATGAGCTGCTGAACCCCTTTATGGGTTTGTGTCCCCCAGAACTGCACCCTGCTGAGCACTGTGATTTGGGGGTTTTCCTATGATTTGGTGAGTTTTCTTCTCGCTCGCCTTTGCTGGAACCCTGCCGTCATGAAAATGTGGTAGGAGTGGTTTGTGCATGAGTTCCTGCAGCAGAACACCCCCTGGACCAGGAATCAGCAGTGGGAATTCACCTACCCCTTGGAAGATACAGCACATGCATATGGGTATTTTGATTAAAGAAAAAATCTTAATCTTCTTCACCATGTAGTGTGGATACACTCAAATCTCTTGATTATTTAAGAAAAAAATTAATAAATCTAGTAAAGTTTCTTTGCAAATCTGAAGAGGTTGAGGCTGAGCACACCTGCAACCTGAGCAGCCCCTTGTATCTGTCACTATTGTGACCTGGGCTCTCATTTAAATTCCCCCTGGCTTAAGATTGCTGACTAGGTTTTCCACAAGAGTGCCCATGCTTATGTGGTCATACATTCTGTGTGACTTTCACTTTTTTCTCTCTTTTTTTTTTCCTGTTCTGTTGATTGTTAAAAGGGGATTTTTCCCTCCCCCCAGTCCTGTTATCAGTTTGATCTTTCTTCTTGTCCCTGTTCCCTGGGGTTTCTTACAGATAGTTACAAACTCTCATACTGCAATTGATTTTTGGAACACTAATGGAAAACTGATTTAATCCTTCCTAAGGAAAAGTTCAAGGTGTTTAGACAATTAAAAAATGCAGTAGAGAGTATACTGGAGACAAAGGTCTTGGGCGTTTCAAAGGGGAAAAGGTAAGTCTGAGGTGAGCTTCCAGGTGTAGTTGTGTACTGAGGAGGACAGAAACCCAACCCTGTGGCACGACCACAGTGACACTGATCATGTGGTAGGGGTGTGCGATCACTCACGGTAAATCTGGAGGAGGTGCAGAAGTAGCTCCTCAGGCTGCTGCAGTGCCTGTGCAGGTACACAAAACTTCCATGGCACGAGCTGGCAAGCCCTGGGGTGATGGCAGTGGTGGTCTTTATACTCTGTTAATGTATATAATTGGTATTTCTAGTATCTGTAACTGTTGAGTGCTATGTGCCTTCCATGACTGTATCTCATGCGGAATGACCTTCCTCCGGTAGCTTTTTCCATGGGAGAATTATGATTGCAGGGAAGAGGCTGGAGTGTATAGATGCACATCCTGTGTGTGGGCGCATACCCCTGCTCTTTTGCTGAGGTCTCCAGTTCACCAGAGTGTTTCCCTCCAGCATGGAAGTTTTTCTAGCTGTGGAATTTAGCTTTAAGCCATTTCTTTTTATGTGGAAATTTTTAGCAGTGGGAAGGTTTCCTACCTGCCAGGCTCAGCCTCTGCTCGATCTCCATGGTGGTGTTTGACCACTTTTGCTTTAGTTTCTGATTAGTCTCTGATTTCACACTCGGTGTAACAGTCCCAGCTATATGTCTTTTGAGGCAATGACATTGTTAGCATTGAGGAAAGAAGAAAATAAAAACTCTCTCTTCCCATTCCTGGATGTTTTGTGGTGGATGTGTGATGTGCCTTACCTTAGCAAGACTAACGTGTCCCCCACATGCTGCTGAGAACCACGTGCACAGCTGCCAAGGTGTGTTCTGTCACTGATTTGGTGCGTTCTAGCACCAGTTTGGTGCGAGTTCTGTCCATTCCTTTACTGCCTTTGCACAGCTTCAGGTGTTACACGTTATTGTTGTTTTTCCTTTGTTTGCCCACTTTTGAAGCACGGGTGAGGGGAATGTGCTTAGAGAGCCTGAAGGGGCCCATCGGAGACAGCAGATTCCAGTAACAATCACAAAGGAGCTCTTTGCTCAAAGTGGTCAGATTTCTCTGTGCTTTGCTGTCTTGCACCGCGCAGCATGGGCAGTTGTGTTGTGATTCTTTCCTCCGAGGCCTGAGGCACCAGGAGCAGCCGGGCATCCTCAAGACAAATCTTTCTCCATCAACTGATTTAAAACCTCAACAGCTAGGCAGTGAGGGGGGGAGGATGGCGGGGGGGGGGAAGCTGCCAGATGCTCTTTTCGGCCTCTTTTTAAACTCTCTGTGCATGGTGAAACAGCAGAGCTTGCTGTGCCCTGCTGGCGCGGGGGCGGTGAGCGCGGGGTGTGTTACAGCCCGGTGCTGACGGTCCTTCCCTGTCGTACCGCTGCCCGAAGGTAAGACACCGACCCTGGAACCGTGTCTTGTGCTTTTAAAACTTTTTCTGCGGAACTCGGAGGATTCTCCCTCCCCCCCGGAGCCGGGGATGCTCCGGCTGCCGCTCCGAGGCGTGGGGGCTCGCTCCTCATGAGCGCGTACTGCAACATGCGTACACACACGTGTGAGGACAGGCACACGTGTGCTTGTATGTGTGTTTGTAGGTGTGTATGTGTAGGTTTGGCATTTCCACCTGCGTTGTGTTCCCGTGGTATCCCGCGGGAAAGACGTATCTTGCCAAAGAAAACTAAAGTGGAAAAAGTTGCCAACTTTGATCACGGATTTCTCTGATGTCCCAAAACACCCTTGAGAGAGGCAGCAGTGTTCCCAGCCCTGCATTCTGTGCCAGAGGATTCAGCCAATGAC
This sequence comes from Corapipo altera, assembly GCF_003945725.1. Lineage (NCBI taxonomy): Eukaryota > Metazoa > Chordata > Aves > Passeriformes > Pipridae > Corapipo > Corapipo altera. The sequence continues at coordinate 8,044,965 of NW_020884909.1, read as the reverse complement.
AGCCTGGCACAAAACTGTCCCTCAACTGTCCCTCAGACCCAGGACACAGGCAAAGTTGGCATAATTTCTCTGTACTTTAGGTGCTTATACAACTAAAGCTGAGTGGGCATGTGCTGGGGGGATTTCCTCATCGGAATCTTAATTATTATAACTTTGTTTTGATGTAAAAAGAGCAGACAAGAGGATTCCTCTTGCCGAGGGGCAGTTCGGTTGACCTTGGTGGTGTGTGTGTGTGTGTGTGTGTGTGTGTGTTGCTCCCTCTGTGCATCCGTGGGGTGTGTGTGTGTGACTCGGATTTTCAGATAGAAAACCCAAGTATTTAAAACACACCCTTCTGTCAAAAACAAAGCCCTTAAAAGCCAAGGTTCAAACACTCACTTATGATTTTTGTGGTGGCTTTTTTTTTCATTTCGAGCAGCAACTCTGTGCAGGTGGAACCACAGCATTTTTCTTGTCATTTCCCTAAAAATGGAGTGATTTAGTGGTGGCTGAAGGTCACAGTCTGTTGTGTTTCGCCGTGGTTTCTCTTACAGGACGTGGTGAGGGGCTCCCAAAGGCTACTACCTCCAGGGGCCAGGGGCCATCGGTCCCTGTTGTAGTGTGTGGAGGCAGCAGGGACCCTGTGACCACTGCTTTGGGTCAGAAGGGACCTTAAAAGCCATCCAGTTCCACCTTCCTGCCATGGGCAGTGACACCTTCCACTACACGGGGGTTGGTCAGTTATATGTATAAGTTAATCTCTTGTAGGGCCAGCCATAAGTTTCTAGTGAAGAAAAATACTTATTCTGCAAAACAACTGAAAAAATATTCTGGAAAATACAAATTACATGTTCGTGACATGTCAGTAACATGATTTTATGGTTTTAAACACAAATGACAGGTTTACGACATATGTTTAGTGATGTAATTTTTTTTTCTTTTTTTGCTGTGCACACATGCAATATCTGAATGACAAAAACTGAAAAACACTTTTCCTTTTATGGAAGTGCATATTTGAAAATAATTTTCCGGTGCAGTCAAATAATTAGAAGGAGCACATGAAGGTTAAATTTGAAAGCTTAACTAGTCCTGAGTGGCTTTGTGAAACACAAAATCTGCAGGACTTCGAAGGAGCAAGCAGGCTCTCTAGGAACTGAATTTTTCAGAAAAGAAAATTTTTGTGGTCTTAATTTATTTTAGTGTTGTAGGAAAAGCTGAAAATTAGGGATTACTTCATTGAAACTTTATTTCTTTTTAGTTTGGCAAATACTTGATCTGATTTTCATCAGTAAGACTGAAACTGTTTCTCAGTCCATGCTCTTATGTTGCCATTCCAGTTTGTGTCTTACAGAGAGGACACATGCTCAAAATCATACATAAGTGGAAAATTTGCCCCAAATTCCTTGTCAGTGCTTCAGAAAATGTACAGGTGCAAGAACGGTCCATTCAGGTGTCACTCCCCTTTCATGTAGTTTCTCTGAGAACATAAGCATGCAAAGGGAGCATTTGGGCAGGTGGGATATGCAGGTGGGGTTTAATATGTTTTATTTTTTAAGGTTATGCTTGCCATCCACAAAGAAAACATGGAAACTGCTATTAAATATCAAATTATTCAAGGACAAAGAGAAGCCTAAAAAATGCTCTTCCAGTCTGAATGGATAATTTAGACAGTCAGCAAGTTCTTTTCAGTTTGCTTTCTAAAATTTAGCTTTGATATTTCAATTTCAGCATTTATTAATCAAACATACCACACAAGACACAGTTCTGTACTGAACTAGTGAAAAATCAGAATCTGTTCAAACAGTTCTCATCGAGGAAAAGAAAAAGCAAAAATAAAGAAAATCAAAATGACATCAAGGAATCAGTTATCAGGCTGTCTTCACCCAGCCCCACACTTAAAATTCCAAGTTTTAGTTATTGACTGACATCAACTGTTAATAGTTAACACATAGTTAATAGAGCAATTTCTTTAATATTTACACAAATCGTAGTATAAACATAGATCTTCGAAATAAGCTTTCATTGTCTCTTTCCAGAAACAATTATGCTACCTGTGTGCCTTTCAGCTCCGCAGACATAAATTTTATTTAACAAAACTGATCCCTGTATGTTTGTTAGCAGCAAAATCCTTAGTCTTATACATATACAGTATCTCTAATTGCACAAATGTTACATGTTTAAAGTAACATTTGTTATTTCTTCTTTGATTTCACTCTGCTTCTCCGTTTTTTTTTTCTGAGAGATTCTGTAAAATATATGATGATTATTTTAAAAACTGTAAATAAGTTGAAAGGAAACAAAAAAATCCTGGTTTGACTACAATTGTTAAAAAGGACAGTAATGACGACTTCTACCTTTAACAGAAAGCTCCCACTGTACTTCTGTTTGTTTGGGGGTTTTTTGGTAACAAGTAATAATGAGTAATTCACATAGATTTTGACACAAGCTGAAGCTGAGAAAATACTGATATCTCATATATCAGTTCTATATTGGAGAAGTTAAACTTTTCTGTCTTTTTAGTACAGTCACAAGATCTGCCTTAGGGAATATGTTTTATTGTTAAAGTGTGGTCTCAGCATAACTGCTCTCTTCATTTTGATACTGCTGTGCTTCATCCTTGGGCTTGAAGATGAATCATCAATCCAGAGGAAGGAAAGAGTAATAAAAGCTGTTGTTGGGCTCTGTGTGGTCAGCCTTGTTACCCCATACTAGTAGGTACTTTTGATCCTGAAGGAGGGAAAGTGTTGCTGCAGTTTCTCTCGTGTGCTCTTTTTTACTCTACCTTTTCTGGTTGAAAATTTATTCACCTCTTCTAAGTTCTACCTGTGAGTTACAATATCCAAAGTGCAGTAAATGTCCTCTCCCCACCTTGCCGAAAGCTCTACAATTCCACCCTTGAGAGTTAAAATTATTCTCCTTGGCCTTTTTGCCCTGTCCCCAAAGTAATCCCCTGACATAATTTTAAATAATGGGAAATGTCTATTTTTGGAAATAGACAGGTAATGCTTTTGGTGGCACATGTAATAGTTTGAACCATATGGTGAGGTTATTAAATTGGAATGCTGTCAATACCGTGAATATTGTATTTTTTATTTATTCATACTTTTTGAAAACTATGGTGAGGGATAAAAAGCAGCCAACTGTGTGACCTTAAAATTTATGTTAGTTATCACACTAAAAAAAAAAAAAAAAAGAAGAAGAAAGAAAAGCAACTGTTAAATGCCATTTTGGAGGCATTGTTTGTTTCCCATGGCTGAGGAAATCTCCTGAATTTTGCTGCTTGAGGATCTTCACTGTCAGCAAATTTGGGGTTTTGTGGTGTTTAGGGCATGTTTCATGTGTGGGTTGCTAATGTGTCATGCTTAAGGACAAGAGTGTGGTAAATAAAAAGAGGTCTAATTTTCACACCTTTGTAAAACTAAACTGGGGTGTTTCATGCCAGCAGCCATTCCATCATTGGACTGAATCAGTGAAGAGCACAGCTCGAGAAGTTCGGTTCTCAGGCTCAAGTTTTGAACCTAAGAGGCCTTGGATGTGTCAAACATCTCACATTCATATATGTTTGGGAGTCAAAATCAGTCTTACAAAGACAGAGCATTTGTCAGGGATCTCTTATTCATAAATGGAGATGACCCACAGTGAAGGGAATCCTTACAGGGCAGGTGGCATTTCAGGGCTCCAGGGTTGTAATACAGGTAAGCTAGAGGATGGCATTTCCTCAGAAATTACCATCCCACAACACAGAACATCCCCAGAGCAGCACAGACTCACACAGAGGCTGTGGGACATTTAAGCGTTGTGAAAAGAAGACGTGCACGACCTAGAAGGCAAATTTTTGAGACAAATTGTTAGAATGTGTTATTTTATGCAAACCTTTTTTCTGGATGGACTTTGAGTACATGTGTGACTGAGGGATATGCTGAGAGTTTGGAGTACATGTGTGATCAAGAGGTATGCTGAGGGTTTGGACCTCTGTGTCTTTGTGGAGGGAGGGAGGGAGGGATGTGCTGCGTCGGGGCGCACAGGGGGGATATTGGCACAGCCTGAAGACGGGGCTCCCAGAGTTCCTGGAGCAGCAGCAGGCTACTGCCTAGCTCATCTGGGTGGGAAGACCTCTGTTCCAACCAGGAGCTGGTGCCGGACAGCCATGAGAAACGATTCCAGGGGACAATCAGCTCTGGGGAGAGGAGCCAACAGCACACCAGCTGTGCTCTGCTTCCTCGGCTTGCCCCATCAGCTCGCCCAGGGAGGCAGAGCCTTGGCTCATCCAATGACTTAAAAAAGTGAATTTGCTTACTTAATAACAAGGCTCCCTTAATTCTAGCAAAGATGTGTAATACGCAACACTAAATACACTGGTTCTGTTATTTTAATCGGAAAAACAATACTAAAACTTTGAGAAGCATTTAGTAGCAAGTATGTCCTCTATGAGAAACTAACTTTACTGACAGAAATTACAAAGACCAAAGATTATTTCTGGTGCTTCGTTTCCTCCTCACAGTGAGTTCAGATAAGGCCCATGCAGTCAAAGCCCCGTGTGCTGCTGGCAGTGCTCACCTGCCCTGTGACCCATTGAGCTGTCACAGTCCCATGGGGTGTGTTTTGAGACAGACTTGCCCACGATGTGGTAAAGGTGGTGACCTGAGGGTTCAGGTTCAGGTGTTCACTGTCCTGTGGGTCTGAAGCCTGCTCTTGGCCACTGTTATTACTGCAGGAGGAAAATCTAGTGCAAAGGGGAAATTGTAGTGTGTGTCTCTCTTCTTTAATTTTTGCTATTATTTCTGAAATCCTAGCTACTCTGTTTGAGTTGTGGCAGTACAAGTAAGTGAAAAATGTACAATTAAAAAATGCAACAGCTTCTTCTGCGTCTAATGATGGCTCAGACTATTAAATTAATGAATTGAGTGAAGTTCTTACTGTTTCTCTCTATATTGAAGAGATCTCCTTAAGTCGAGTAACTACTGTTGGATTTAAGAGGTAAAAGTACTGTGCTGTTCTTTGCAGAAAGAAATAGCAGTGCTTAAGTGACGTTCTTTCAGCCTTTGCATAACTGTGAGACCAACAGACACACACTGTGCAAAACTGTCTTCCAAAATGTTAGAAAATAATTTTCTACTGTAGTATGGTAATTGAGCACAGATTCTTGAAGCTAAAAGTCTTAATTATGGTCAGTTTCCTCTCTTCACAGTGGCAGCTTTCCTTTAATTTAAAAAAAGAAGAAAAGAAAAAAAGGAAAAAAAGAGAGTTCTCTTTTTAAATAAATTAGTCTCAAATTTCGCTAGCACTTGCTTCTATTTAACTTTGAAGTTAATCAAAATTATGTTCTGTTCCATCATGAATGTACCACTGAGCTGTGTGCTGTTATTTTCAAAATTTATTTCATTTTTTGGGGGGAGAAACTAATTTTAAGACACATTAAATGCCAAAAAAGTAGGGTATATGCAAAATTTAATTTATACAGTATTTCAATACTTGCAGATCTGTGAAAGATTGGAAATTAATTGCCTATCATTTTAAGGGAATTTTTAGTTTTCTTGAATATGTAATCTGAATTTTTAACTCTACAGCATTTCAATGCTAATTTCTGCTTCCTTTAAAAGAGAAATTATATGCAGAAATAATCTTTAATATAGTTACTAAGTTGAAGGATCACATATTTGGATTTTAAGCAGAGCAGTTTTAACATTGAATACTCATAATAATGTTGCATTGGTTTTAAAGAATGTATCACAATATTCTCCTATGGCACCTTACTCCTAGAGAACTTCAAAGTAAAAGTTACAGCACAGTATACCTTGTCTCAAAATCAGATATTTGTCAGGTCTTGGTTCTAAAAGCTGTCTGGGTGGGATGGAGAGTAACACATCTTCCAGGCTAAGACCACCTGATGATGTTGTACAGGTTAATGTTTTTTAAACTGGGGGGTGGTGAAGTAACCCCCCAAAACCAAAAACACAGAAGTAACTAGCAGTAACAAAAAAAAATGAGTACTTAGAACAATAAAACCCAATGTTAAAATTGCCCAGGTATTTTAATTAGTAATTTGAACAGTGTGCAGCAAATGCGATGGAAATATAGAGGAAGGCTTTGGTTCAGCAAAACACTCACCATGTGCTTTACCTCAAATGCTGGCTTGTGTCCACTGGATTAGGGGTTATTCCTGAGCCAGGGCAGCTCAGCTGCCTGTGCCTGGCTCCGGGCTGTGAACCAGGTAATGTCACTGCAGTGAGGAACATTTCAGTTCACAGTGTACGACTGAATGAGCGCATGGCCATGGGGCAGCTTTTAAGAAAGAGAATATTTGCTCTGTATGTCACTCTTCTGTGGCCCTGCCAGTATCCTGGCACGGCCATATGTCAGGAAATGGCATCTCCAGATGTTCCACACAAGGACATGCGATGCCATGTGGGCAGGCACAGGCCTTCAGAGATCTTGATTTTTCATGGAATCACAGAATCCCAGGCTGGTTCGGATCAAAAGAGACCTTAAATCCCATCTCATTCTACTCCCTGCCATGGGCAGGGACACCTTCCATTAGATCACGTTGCTCCAAGCCCCGTCCAACCTGGCCTTGAACACTTCCAGGGGTGGGGCAGCCAGAGCTTCTCTGGGCAGCCTGTGCCAGGGCCTCACCACCCTCACAGGGGAGAATTTCTTCCCAGTATCCCATCTAACTCTGCCTTCTGTGAGTTTGGAGCCATTTTTGGTGTACTGTTTTAAATTCTAACATAATGTTCATTTAAAGCTTTGTGGGAGGGGTCTAGTGAAATATTTTAGCAACCCCAAACAACCCTTCCTGCCTGGTGACAGCAGGGCACTGTGGGTTTGTCTGGCATTGACTGTCACAAGCTGTTCCACTCCGGGCAGGACTATGATCTGGGGCAATTCACATTTGCTGAATCATATCAATGAAACCCAGAATGTAGTACACTACATATAATGTTTGTTTTCTTTTGGCTGCTTGGTGTATTTAATATAGAGTGGTATTAGTGAAATCAGGACCTGTATTGTAATGTGTCTCTTTTTTCCCAAGCCATTTCTCTATCAGGTAAATGTATACTGCCTTAGCTCCCTAAGACACATAAACAGAGTTCTTTTCAAAATTCGGACAGAACCTTTTCACCTGATTGGTGAAGAGCTACTCTACCCACTTGAGAAAAATCATATTTTTATCAACTTTTCAGCAACAGTTGAAAGAGATGTAAACACTCTGCTCTTTTGACTGTACTAATACCTAAAAGGGCTCCAAGACATCTTGAGAGTGACTTTGGACAAGGGCCTGGAGTGGCAGGACAAAGGGGAATGGCTTCCCACTGAGAGAGGGCAGGGTTAGATGGGGTATTGGGAAGAAATTCTGAGGGTAGCGAGGCCCTGGCACAGGTTGCCCAGAAGCTGTGGCTGCCCCATCCCTGGAAGTGTCCAAGGTCAGGTTGGATGGGGCTTGGAGCGACCTGGGATAGTGGAAGGTGTCCCTGCCCAAGGCAGAGGATAGGATGAGATGAGCTTTGAGGTCATCCCTACCAAAACTGGTGTGTGATTCTCTAATTGTTGTGGCTGGAGTTCATGGCAGCAAACGGTCAAGCCTTGACTGAGGTGCAGCAGTGACAGCAGTGGGTGTGGAGGTAAGTGCAGCACTGACCACATCACCAGGGCATGGTAGACCAGGTGTGAACCACAGGACTCTCAGAATTTATAATCGTTAAGCAGGTGCAGTGTCCAAACTATTGCAAGGTTTGAAACATGCCAATGTAAAATGGATGTATCTTTTAAACGGGATTTGCTTTCCTAATCTGAACTATAAGCCCAGATACACCATGCTAAAGTAACTATTAAATTTTTTTTGCTTGTAGGAACAATTGTTTAGCAAATATAATAGCATGAAAATAACACAGTTTATTGAATTTCTACAGGAAAAAAGGGAGAAATTATCTTAATAGTCTTAGTATGTGGCATGTGGGGTTTGAGTGCTGAGGCAGTGTGCAGAGGACAGCATAGGGGCACAAAAAAGCATGGGAGCTTAAAGCTTTAATAATTGACAGTCTTCCAGATGTCTGCTGTCAGTTTGTGTTCATCCTGATGTAAAAAAAAAAAAAAATAGATATGCATAATTTATCAATGCCATGCACAAGACTCATATGGATCTCATTTTAAAATTAAGATGAAAGATTCCTATTTCTGGCACTTTTTAGGGTGTCACTGTCAAGGGTAGGAGCTGAACACTGTATTTCTTCTATTTAGATAATGCTGCTTTTACCACAGCAGTGTTTACACAGATAAGTGTATTATAAGTAAAACCCTGAGTCAGGACATCAGTACCAGTGTTTAAAAGTGGTGAGCTGAACCACGGAGGAGTTGGGTGGTGGGGGCTGACGTGTCTGGGATAACCAGGAAATGGACTGGCAGAAAAGTCACATTATTGCTTCCCTAAGATATTTTGGATTTTTTGGAGGATCTTGCCTTTTATTTTATTGTGGGAGTAGTACGAGAGGTTTTTTGTGCTGTGCCTTGATCTCAGCATATCCAGACACACAACTTAGATGAGCATGAAGCAGATAGGAGCAACCTGTGTAAATCTTTATTGGCTTTTTTTGTAGGAAAGAGGTGGAGCTTATTTTTTTCCCTGTCACTGTTAATGGTGTGTTCCTAAAATATGATGGATTTATGAATATGTTGAACATGCCTTTCGGTTTTTTGTCTTACTTCTGTGCTCCTGACTTGCAGGCGTGGTAGGTGAACAATGAGCCGTGTGGTGTGACAGGTAAATTTCACAATTTACCCGCTGTAATGGTGTGCTCTATGCTGGTGTTCAATCATCTCAGAATTTTACTTGCCTGGTTAGTTGAGTGCAGCAGATTTTCAATTTAAATGTAACTTCATCTGCTTGATTAAAAATGTAACAGAACATTATCTGTTGCAAATAAATTTCAGAGGAAGAGATGATTTTGCCTGTTTAAAAATAACATCTGCTTATGTTGGCTGGGAGCAGATGATTAATACCTCTCTAATTTCGAGGTTTACCAGTCCAGCTCACCTGTCTCTTTGCATGGATAACTGAAATTGATGGCTGTCAGGTATAAACATTTACCTGTTGATGTTTATTTGATGGATTTCTTTTTTAAGGATAATATAGAATCCCATCATTGGGCATTCATTTATTTGCTGCTTATCAAGATGATTGACAGTCTTGCCAGCAACATAGAAAAAGGCTTTCCTCTTTGGCGTGCGCCGGAGAAATTCACTCCTGAGCGATAAGTGCCTTGCTGAAGAGAACAGATTTCCCAGATTTTCCACTTCCAGTGTTTATTTCGATGGTGCTGAGTGGAGGCTCACAGCCAGCCTGTGGCAGGACATGTGGGTGGTGGGTGTCTGTCAAACAGCTGGGTGATCCCATGGCAGTTCCTTATGAACTGATGGCTGGTGTAGGCCAAAAAGCAAAACCAGGGAAGCTCCCTCCAGCTGGAATGGTGGCGGTTCCCAGTAGCCTTCCAGGCCAGTGGAGGTGTCTGCAGGGCACTGACTGAGTGCTGGTGTGGACCTCAGCAGATGGGGATCTCCAGATAGCTGGCCCCCGTGAGCTCCTTTCCACCATATGTGAGCACTGTGGCTGCCGGTCCCTGGCCAGCATCAGCTGCTCCTGAGCACCACCAGCCAGTTCCAGCCACCAGGCACCGCTCTGCCCACTGCTCTGAACTCACCCATAGGGATGCCCCTACTGTGCCCTGCACCAGCTTCATTCCCTCCTGGCACTGCCCCAACTCTCTTGCCCACACTTGCTGGGAGTGATCCTGGGCCTTGTGGCTGCAGCCACAAAGGCTGGAAACAAGCACAGCCTGCTGTAAACATGATGGCTGGGCAGAGTGGAAAACGTGGATCAGGACAGCACTGCCTATGCCAGGGGGCTGTTCTGGAGCCTGTGACAAAGGTGTGCCCAGCCCCTTATGGGATTGTGTTCCTGTGTTCCTGCTAGTTTCTTCAGGTTTGGGTTTTTTATCCAGAAATTAGATGTTACGAAAAGATCTACAGTCTTTCCAATCCACTCCTCTCATAAAGCTATGAAAAAATAATTATTTCTATGAGAGACCAGGCTGTATTTAAATTCAATTCGTAGTAAGGTAGCTGAGGAAAATGCTGTAAAATTTTTGTCTTGTCTTTAACTGAAACCAAACTATGCACACCTAGGTCACACTGGTCCACAGGACAGGGCCAGTGGCTCCCGGTTCTCAGCTGCTTTGCCAGGGCCCAATTCCAAACCATGGTGAGTTTCCTGTGCAGCCCACAGCAGAGGTTGCTGCTGGAGGAAATAAATACAGCACTGGTCCATGCTTTCTTCATGTTCATGCCTCTTATTTGTCCCTGGCTAAGCAGTAATGCAGGCTTTTTCCCATTTGCTCTTCATGAGTCTGGATATTCCCAGCCTTTCAAGATCCAATTACATTGTTCCCACAGCATAAAGTGAGAACAACTCTGCAAAGGAGCTAAAACTCTGATGTCAAAGGCTGTGTGTGGCGATCCTTCCCTGTGCTGAGGGCAGCCTCTGGACATTCCTCACAAACTAAGTGTGATACACAACTTACCTGTGGAGTTATTCTTTTTTTCCTGTTGTCATAATACTTAGGAAAACTCACATCATAAGTTCAGTTCTTTTCCAGTGGTTTTGAATTGTCAAATACGCGTTTATATAAAAATCACAGTCTGTTACCAGCTTGACCCTCCTGTCACTGAGGTTGGCATCAAAAAAATTTTCCCTTCCCAGCTGCAGGATGTGCCACAAACACACCTCACTTTCAGAAAAAATAACCCTGCATTAGGAAAGCAGCCCTTGGTGTTCAGCTTTTCCTTTGGCAATTTTCAGCAGTTTTTAGTGGATGTAATTGCACATGTGAATTTGTTTATTCTTATATTATTATATAATATAAAATATTATAAATATTAATATTATAAATATTAAAAATATAAGTTTGTTAACATACAGTCCTGATACCCCAAAAGGCCTCTGCGTTCATGAGCTCAAGACATGAATGCCTTTTACTTGGCACCATTTGCCTCGAACATGGCAAACCACGTCCAAAGAGCTTGGAAAAAAACCCTTTTTTTTTTGAACTGCTGTTCATTTTGTATTGTTTTGCCCTCTGTATTGTAAATACAGAAGAGTTCTATGTGCTGGGCATGTAAATAAACCTGTTAGGTTTGGGTTTTTTTAGTATAGTCTATTTCTCTTTATTATATATGAGTGAAAGGGTTATTGTATTTTCAGATCTAGAAGCTCAAGACTAATCCAGGCTGCGTGGAAAACAAGGGGGTGTACTTCAGAGGATTTGCTGGAGTTCTGCTATTGTTGGTCTCAAAACACAGCTTCAATGGGCCTAGATGACCTCATCTTTCGCTACCCGCTAATCCACCACCTCCATTTTCACCATGTCTCAGAAAAGTTTATTTAAGGAGACTTGCACTGGAACAATAGCTGATGCTTTGCATAAGTCATAAAGTCAAAGTTAAACAAGTACATCTGTGTTGTAGTCATGTACTGAACACTGAAGGAGAAAAACTTCAAAATTTGCCATTGAACTAAATTTTTATAATAATGTTTTAATTTTACAGGGTGACATTAAAACATAAAGAATCCTCAGGCAGTCCATAGCTAGAGCTTCAGCTTAGTATCTGTGGTTCAGTTATCATCTTTTGAAATGCATTTACCTCCTTTTCCAATCAATGCTAGGAAAAAAAACAGTAAAACTGTCTTTTGGTGGAAATCTCATTCCTTGTGTGCGTGTGCCTCTGCCCCATTCCTAGAAGTGTTCAAGGTCGGGTTGGATGGGGCTTGGAGCAACCAGGTCTAATGGAAGGTGTCCCTGCCCATGGCTGGCAGGGGCTTTGGATTAGATGGACTTTAAAGTCGATCCCAACCCAAACCATTCCATGATTCTGTACTTCTGTGATCCCTGGATCTGCTGCTTGTGTTGAAGCCCTCCTGACCCATGTCCAGCTGTGAATGGGCACAAACAGGTCATTCTTCAGGTGTGGATTCTGTCACTGCCACTGCACCCAGCAGCTGAAGTTGTCTGTGAGTGCTGAAAAATGCCATCCCTCTCTAAGTATGACTGGAAAATATTGTTTTACCACCCATTTTAGTTGAAAGCTTCAACCTTTTTGTGCCATAAAGAAGAGAGAATGCTCTTTGGAGATCCTTGCTTTTAATTTTTTCAAGGAGCCAATAAGAGTTAACTATAAAAGAGAAAAAAGGCAAAGCAGATCTGCAAAAGTATTTTTACAGTCCTACCCCAGCTTATTTTTAGGGTAGCTGGTAAGCAAGAGGTGTGTGGGATGTGCAGTTATTCGATCAGTCACAGAGCCATAAAATAGGATTTGGAGGTTAAAAAGCTGAATAAATAATTAGAGTCAGACGTTGATCCCCTTGTCTGTCAGTCACGCCACCAACTTCTGTAGCCATTGGGCTGGCAGTCGGACCATGAATATCAATGTTTTCATTTTGTTGGGAGGGATCCATGTGGCTATGCCTCGTGCCTGGTTTGGCTCCATCCTGAACCTCTCAGGAAATCCCAGACTTGCACTTCTGCTGGCACTCCTTTCCCTCACCTCTCTTTCTTTCTCTCACCTTTTTCAGCCCACCTTTATTCCAGACAGAGGACTGGATCCAGTGTGCCAAGAGGACAGTTTGGCCATGTTGCGCAGAGCCCATCAGCAGGCAAACAGGTGAAAAGGGTGCCTTAAAGCCTGTGTGGCACTGTCACCTGCCCATCCAGCACAGAGAGGCTGTGGGAGACGAGCCAAGCAGGAGCAGGAGCTGGCAGTGCAGTCGGACACAGCCCCACCCGTGCCCGGTCGGGGCTGTGCCTGTGCCCTCTGCTCTGAGTCCTGATGATCCCATAGGCAGGTGGGACAGGCTTTTTCCTGCTGGTGACTCTTGTTTATCTCCCCATTCCCAGAGCCCAGCAGCTACATTCACAGCATGGAAAGGCCGCCCTTGGCTCGCTAGAAGAGGAGGTTGGACTTTGCAGGGCCCACTTGTGTCCCAGTGCCCTTGTGTTGCTGCCAGGGCCTTTCACTACCCACTCATGGCATCCACCACATGGGGAGGATGGAGGCAGCTGCTTGGGGACAGAACATGATAAAAGTCTGGCAGCAGCAAAACTGCACTCTCTGAGGAGAAATGCTGAGTTCCTTTGCCTCTTGGAGAAAAATTAAAAAGCCTCAGACCTGGGGACTTAAGGATTTGAGATGAATTTTTTAGGTTTGACCTTCAAATAATCTTCTTGTAGATGTGAGTATGCCAGGTCCTTCAAACCCTCTTCCCAAACCTGTGATGATAGGAATTTATACACTGATTTTACATCCTGAATTACAGTGTAGAGGGCAAGGGGAACACTGTAACACAACTCATGGCTGCATAACTCAGTTATGGTAGGGCTTGTTAAAATGTCACTTATCAAGTGTTTTTCCATTGATTTGTTTTCGTGGTGCCATTTTTTTAATACCCATAGGTAGCATTACAGCAAGTGTTTATGTATTTTGAATGTCTTTCGGTGAACATATTTACATTAGCATCCAAGGTAGGAAAGGCTGTATAGCAATAGCAGGTAGTTGTAGATTGCTGTTCATACCCTTTCATTGTTTTGCAGTTTGGATCTGGCAAGGAGATGTTTTCCTTTTGCAGATTTCCTTGTATACTCCTGTTTTTAGCAATGCTAAGGTGTGCTCATGACTAGAAAAATTATTGCAGCTTTAACATCTGTTTGAAAGCAATTTTACTAATTATTTTCTAACAATTTTGCTAGTAAAAATAACATTATCAGGATTTTACAACCCCTTGCTCATCAAGCACTGTGCAATTCTCTGTATATATGCTATATTCAGAATTGCTTATTTTTACTGCTTGAGGTTCATTTGCTCAGTTGGTGTGAAACTGTTCTGAAACTTGACAGGTTTTGATAAACACGGTTCTTCAGATTACTTTTCTTATGTTTCTTCTGCTGTTGGCCAGAAAGTTGCAGTTTACAACCTGCTGCCTTAAAAACCTGCCCAGGAGGTGCCAATGGGAGTTTGTGGCTACACAGGTTTTTATTAGTTTCCATGGTTTTTATAGGGGCTCGTGAAAACTCATTCATCCGTTGCAAAAAAGCTGTTTGTGAACCTCCAGCTTTCCCTGTGTTGAGCCACCACCATGACAGACAGATTTTTTTTTTTTTCCTTTTCACACAATAGTCCTGTGCTCAGCCCTTGCCCCAGTCCACGACGACAGAGCGCTGTCCCATGGGGAGGCTGCGGCTGGGTGGGATGGGGCAGGTGGACAGTACTGCTGTCAGCAAGCACTTGGCTGCCTCTTGCCATCCTTGGGGTGCCCAGTCCAGCCAACACCCTCGCCGATGAGTGGAAAGGGGCAATGGAGGGCTCCGGGTCTTTGTTCAGTGCCCATCAGAGCAGCCACCTCCTCTGTACCCCTCGCTGCTGTGCCAGGTGCCACGCGAGAGCCCAGAGAAGGTAAAAAAAGGAGGTGGGTGAGAAACTCACCCAGTCCAAGGCCGACATTTCCAGGGGAATGGATTCCCAGGACAAACAGGATATGTTGTGAGTAATATCTGTGAGAAATGGATTTTCATAAACTTTATATCCAAAGTAGTGGAATCTTCTGCACAATGTAAATGGTATTATGAAAATGTAAAGTTCATTAACAAGCTGTGTATTTTTTTTATCCACTTGAGTGTAATTTAGAGATTATATAGTGTAATAGGATTTATACCATTATGCTGTTTAATCTTTATGGTGTTGCAAACATGTTAAGCACAGCTGGCAGAACCGAGTGCTTGTCTTCGATGTGAGGGTGCCCCAACGCACAATGAACAACGCATGTCGATCTGTGGAACTTGGGTTTCTTGTATCAGCATTAGTGGAAATGCAGAAATCTCTGTAAGCCCTGTACAGTGTGAACCCAATGGACTCAACCATCTTACTTTGAAGGATGAGGTGGTACTGGTTTGAGCACAATTTACGTTAGATGTGGAGAGTGTTTGTATCTCTGTCAGCAAGGTGCTCTGCTCTAGGATGTGTTTTTAAAAGCAACCTAGAAAGTGCCGTATTAGCCAGGGAAAAGATGGTATTTTTCTGGAACTGGAGGAATTAAAGTTCTTTAGTCTTGTGGTGTATGCAGTTCTAAACTAAATGGTTTGGGAATACGTGATTTCCCCTTTGCAGTCTGGAGGTACATGGAAAGTGAAAGTCTGGAAATGTCGGACTGACCACTGAAAACAGAGGATGCTGTGACAGACACTGCAGTACTTTCAATGTGTGTTAAAGCACTAGTCAAGGCATCCTTCCTCAGTGCAAAATACTTCTAGGCATTCCTTTATCCTTTCTTGCTTTCTAAAATATATCATCTTAGTTCTCTCTTTAACCTTAAAATATCACACAAAGATAAGCTTCTGCAGGGTCTAATATTGTTTGGAATTCAGAACCTCATCTGCCCCTACCCCTCCTCCCCAGAAGGCACTTTACCATAGACCTAATTTTGGGGCACCCTGTCTCCCTTGTTTCTGGCTGGATGCAGATAGCTGTGTCCCTATTTTCTCCCCCTTGTCAGAAATTGCCAACATAGCCAGGTGCTCTTGCCAGGCATTCCTTGTCCTTAACAAAGTCCTGATGGCATTTACTTTGTGGTGAATCACAGTCCCTGGCAACAGTTAAAGGAGATGAGGTGATACTTCACCTGTGGGTGTTGTGTTGGGTATAAACCATCTTCTTTGGGGAAAGAGAAAACTTCCAACCCTGCTGTCATCCTGCTGTGTCGAGTTCAGCACAGGGCACAGCCTGTAGTGACACACCTTTACCTGAGGACAACTTTGTGCTGGGCTGAACCTGGTTGTCAAACTGCTAGGAATTTTGTAGTAAGGTAGAAGCATGGCTTATGTCCATGTTTTGTCATCGATGTATTTTTACAATTGATCAGGCATTACCCCTCAAAGGCTGCAGAGTTACACCGATTTTGAGACACAGTGCTAATTTTTCCCCTGTTTAATTCTACACTGAACCATCACGGAATGCTGCTAGTCTATTGAAACACAGATTATTTTAGAGAGAGGGATAAGACATAAGAATTTATGTGTCAATGACAAACTGTGTCTTGTTAAACAGAAACAGAGTTTCAATATTAATCCCCTGTAAATTATGATGAGCCAGTTATTACTGACCCCCAAGACCGAAGGGCAGGTTACTGCTCTTTGCATGGAGAAAAGAAGCATAACCAGGCCTTTTTGTGAAGCAGAAAAAATTAGGAACATTTAGAAGCCGGGGATAACTTTCCAATTCTTCCACCCAGAATGGCTTACAGCTCCTGAGTTTTTGCTTTTTAAAAAAATGGCTGTGTAATATGTCTGTCAAAAGCACCAGATGTCAAATACCCACTTTGCAAAGACCCAAATCAGAGCGATTTTTGCGTGAAAACGTGATGCAGGCCATTCACGTTTGTGGTGATGAGACCAGGGCCGTGTTGTTGCCGTGTTGTCAGTGTGGGTGTGGGTCGGGCTGCCCTTGCCCCCCTGGCTGTTGTCTGGAACTCACAGGGTCGCCAGACCCCCGAGCAGCCACACACCCCCCTGCCTGTGCACACTCTGGCTGTAGGGTCCCTGTCCTCCTGCAGGCTGCTCAACCCGGCCTTTCATCGCTCCGAAGGGTCGCTCCGAAGGGTCGGACGGGTCAGGCTGAGCTCCCGCATTGCATCGGGAAACATCACTTGGAGAAAGACATCCAGGAACAGAGCAGGCGTGTGAGCAGCGCGGCTCCAACAAAGGTCCGTCTGTCAGTGGCTGTCACCCCACAAACCTACCTAAAATGTCCTTTCCTTTCTTCCGTTTCCCTGTACAGCTTTTCTTTATTTTTTATACAAAATGTCAGCTTTTTGGCATTTGGGTTATTCCTTAGAATGGATCTGCTCTTTCTGTAAAATAAGCTTTGGGTGTTTATTTAGATGTTCACTGAAACTGTGTGGAGAGCAGTAATTGTGTGGTACTAAAGAATTAATCCATTTAGTCATGGGAAGCCCTACTTAGACTTTTTTTCTTTTTTTTTTTTTCCCAGCATAACAGGCAATTTTAAGGAAATGCAACTTTAATTTAGAAATTTTATTTTAATAATTATATTGATAAACTTGTTTTTATCTAGGGGGAAAGAAAATCCTTTTTATTTGCTTATTTTTCAGAAGAATCATCACTTTCCATAAAACTGTATTTTTATGCTTCTGTTCCTTTTTTGCTTCAACTTCTAAATGGACATTCTTCTTGTAACACAGGTGCTTCAAACTATTTTATGGAGACTGCTAATTCATCTTAAAGAATCTTAACATTTAAGCATATAATTGTCTACTTAGAGCCCTAGACTGATAAAATAATGTCCACAGCTTGCTGTACCTCCTGTATGCTGCCTTTCACTCACGTTAAAGTGGTCGTGCTTTGGGGTTTTTTTGTTGTTTTATATTGGTTTTTAACCTCCCCAAGCATGTTCTGGGTTTCACTGTGCGGAGCCGCTGTCTCTGTTAGGAACGCAGCAGGGAGCCATTTGTTTACTGGCTGTTCAGACCCCTTCCAGGAAAATTGCCATGCATCTTCATTGGCCTTGTGAGTGTCCAAGGGGGGCATTCCAACCACGGACAGTGGGTCCGGCTGCCCGGGGAGCGCCCGCTGGAGTGCTGGTCCTCAAAGGGACCAGCAGGCTCCTGTGGGCGGGCTGGGGCAAGGAGAGGAGCTGAAGCAGGGGCATCCTGGGGCACAGGCCTTGGGATTTCTGGGGGAACACCATCTGTAGCTGGAGGCAAACACACTGATCCCTGTGGGGCCAAGGCAGAAGGTGTCCCTGAATGTGTACACTGTCTGTCCACAGAGGGAAAAACACAAGGCATCTGGTGCTTGGTCAGGGGGACACCTTCATATTTTGTGGTTTTAGGAAAGTGTTTAAAGTAACAGAGAATACAAAAACAAAGCTCAGGGAGCATTTGGGCAACGCTCTCAGGCACATGGTGGGATTCCTGGGGCTGTCCTGTGCAGGGCCAGGAATGGAACTCAATTATTATTGTGGGTCCCTTCCAACTTGGGATGTTCTGTGATTCTGTGATGGTACATTAGAGATTGCGGGAGGTTTTGAGTGCTGAAGTGTTTGATGCTGAAACTCAATGACTGGCTTTTTAGTTCTGCCTATTTTCCTTTTGTATTTGTGATACGGTACACAAGTAGGGAGGAAATTGTTGAAAATACACCAACAAATGTTTTTATCAGTAGCAAAAAGGTGACAGAGTCAGCAGTTTGCCTGCAACATCCTGGTCCCTCAGAAATGGTAAGTGAAAATGCTTTTGAAATTATCTGTTCAGGCCAGAGCAGAGCAGCATATGGACTGGGAGCTGCCACTGGATATGCTGGTTCTTATTCTTCCAAACCTCATGTATTGCTGGCACTCAACTCAGTTGATAGTATCTACCTGTCAAATATAATATCTTCATTATAGTCGTGCAAAAGTAGCATATCTTTTTGATCTGTATTTGTGTGTCAAAAGGTGTTAAACTTGGCATATGAACAGACTATCTGGCAGGAATAGAACAGGTAAGAAGGTAGGACATACAGGGTTATTAGTTACAAAAATACAATTATTTTTGTTTTACCATCAGAGGAGGTTATTATGCATATCAGCATCTCTTGGAGTTGGAACCTGAATTTCAGGTGTTTAGAATTGCATCTATATTTATGCTATTAAATGCTTTTGTTACACAAAACTAAACATTACAAATGCATTCAAATAGGATAAATGTCACACTTTGTGGCAGCCTCGAATGGTTTTTAATTGCTGTTGTTAAATGAGGCCTCAAACAGTGGGAGAGTGGTGGAAGGGCTGCGTAACATCATGTGTGTGTGAACAGGATCATGGAAGAGATTCTGTTATCTGTTCAGTGCCACCTGGCAGTGTCCACCAAAACTGGTGTTTGGAACAAAGTCCTCACTTGGCTCCGTGTCATTAAGCCACATAACTTTGTGACACTAGATTCTTGGTGGGCTCAGAAGACTGTCAAGGAGTCATGAGGACCGTGAGAGCCGCTGGCCACAGGGCAGGAGTGGTCTGTGGGTCTCCCCGCTGGTGCCACTGGTGCTGCACATCCCAGCCCTGGTCCAGTGAGCCACACCAAGGGAGCTGCTGTGGCAGAAAAGTGACCTAGTGGCAGAGTGGGCGAGAGCTGGTAGCACAGTGGAGGGACTCGGGGGTCCTGGTAGGGGCTGCTCAGAGGCTGCCCTGCACCAGCAGGAGGGTCCTCACCTGCTGCAGGCCCCATGGATGTTGCAGCTGATCACAGCTTGGGGGCCCCCTGGGAAGAGGCAGAGGTTGGTCCTTCCTTTGGTCACATTTTGTTCAGTCACATTTCCTTTGGTCACATTTCCTGGACAATGCATGGTACCTGTGCTTTGGGTAGGAAAAAGGTAAATGGATAGGCTCTGCTGTGCAGATGTCAAAATGTCAAAAAATGTCAGATGTAATGTCAAAAGTCTGTAGCTTGTTCTAATTAAAAAAAAAAAAAAAAAAGAACAACAAGAAGAAAAAGTCTACAATTATCTTCTAGTTAGTCTTGACTTTATTTAAAGGTTTAATATGAATGTAGAAATTGGGTTCCAAACACCCATGTTTGAAACACCATCACACCTGTTTGGACAGTGCTGAGCATCTGGCACTGAAGCACCCAGAGCCTCCTCTGCAGTGTTAGGGTGCTCAGGGTCACCCTTACAACATCACATCCAGAAGCATCTGGATTCTGCTTAAGGCATGCATGGAGGGGTTGCACGCTTGGTCCAGGCAGCAGGATGAGTATTTAATTCTTTTTTGCTGATCTAGTGTGTCCTGTCTTCAGCCAACTTGTCTTGGCGTCTTCACCATCCCGTCTCCTTGTACTTAGTACAGGACATGGTGAGCATTTCCAGCCAGGTTCAGGAAACTGGCAATAATGGGAACTTCTAATCCAAATTCAGAGCTGAAGCATCAGCTTTGAAAAGCACATGCAGAGATCACACCAGAATTTTTCCTTCCTCTTGCTCATTGTTTTGTTCCATTCCTTTTTAATAACTTTTTAATCAGCAGTACTTCCTTAAAAAAATAATTTAGTTGTTTTAATGAGATTTATTGGTTTTAGGCAGTGCCTTGTGGTTTGCTTAACATAATTACGAAGCAAGGTGCAGCTGCAGCAGAAAATAAGTGAAGTAAGGAAGAAAAGAGTGAGTAGAGAAGAGAGTGCCAAAAATCTCTAGGCAAGGGCTCTCTTGGCCAACACAGCAGACAACCTGTGTGCTCATTACATGCCAGCTCCCTCATTCCTTCTTGGTGCCTATAAAGAAATCCTGACAGGACTGTAATATCCCTCAAACTATGTGCCTTTGACAACTACCTTTGATTTCTTATCTGCAGGGAAAACTACATGTTTTGGGTACCTAAATTTGCAGCCCTTCCAACGGTTTGCTTTACCCATTTTAGACATTTGGAAGTTTTCTTTTTCAGTGAATGACAACTGGTGAGTGTACTGAAAGCACCAGTTCTGCTGGCCATATCCTGTTTTTTCTGAAGTCTTTGCCCCGCACCAGCTCACCATGTCCTTCGTTGGCAGGGGGTTTTCTTTGAGGCAGAGGGCAGGCAGTGCAGAGGGATGCAGAGCTGCAGTTAACATCCACTGGCACTTCTCTGCCAAGAAAGAGAGTCACTCTCTTATTTATTTTCCCTTTTTTTTCTCGAAAGACAGCAAACTATAATTGAAACCAAGTTGCAGCAACTTGTTAAACACTCCAGGACCAGCACCCATTTTCACCCCGCACTGATGTTTGGGCTGCAGCTGCTGCAGATCAACGGGAGGCCCCAGATGGTGCTGCCTAATCCCCAGGAGAATTCCGTGTCTTGGAGGCAGCTCTTATCGCTCCAGACCATTGCAGACATTGTCTGCAAGTCTGCTGTAACAGGAATAATACAAACATGCAATGCATGAGTTTCACTTCCTTGAGCAACACAAAGACACAGGAAGTGAAGTTAAATGTTACAAGAATAGAATTCACATTACCGAAAGCTGAGCTATTTTTGCTGCCCCAATAGGTAGCTGGTGGTTTGGGGGGCAAGGGGCACACTCCGAATGTGGTGCTGATTGTGTTTTGCCGCTCAGAATTGCGGTGTAGAGACCGTTTTAAAGAACATTTTTGCATTTGTTTTGTCTGTGCTGCCGGTTGCCGTTAGCTCACCTGGGTAGCACTAAACATGCTGCTGTGCCTGAGGTATTGGAAATGCTGAGATTTCTCAATTTTCCCAATAGAAGTGTATCCTGGTTTCCCCCTGTTGTCCTGTGCACCTGTTTGGTTGTCCTGGCAGGTGTAGGATGGACGGGCTCTGCTCCTTTCCTGCTCTGCCTGGCAGGCAGAGAGGTTTTTGTCCACTGATGGGGAATATTTCCTGGCAATTCTTTATTAATCACTTTGCTGCTATGTAACAGGCATAATTTTGGACCTTCTTGCCTATTTCCATCTGCATATGCCTTTAAAAACCATTCATGTTAGGCTTTTGGTGATGTAATTTTGTTTTTAAAAAATGGTTAATCAGTTAATTTTGGCAGGTAGTGCAGGTATTTCTGTTGTGTTCATGTATGACTTGGTCTTGTCACCTCTAGAGTTCATTTTGATGTCCGCAGAAGTTATGACCATCCCTCAGCGGAGACCAAGGCATAGCACTTAGTGAAAATTAAAAATAAAATTAAGTTAAAATATATTAAAAAAAGAAAAAATCTAGAAGTTGCTGGAATAGTGTTTATAGAAACAGATTATCATCAGTTTATCAGTGTCTTGTTATTTACCAAGCTGTAAAACTTGTCCTGATTTCACATTGTATGTGATTTATGCCATGCTGAGTTGTTCCTCTCCTTACCTGAAAAATTCCAGAGGCACTCAGGTTCCTGATGGCTCTTTCTGGCACTATATAAGACTCTCTTTTATTGCCTAATATATAATCTGCTGCTCTGGGACCAAAAAATAGAACATTTTGGGTTGTTCTGCAGAAAATATCTATGTCCCTGTAACATTGGAGTAGATGGAATCATAATTTGGATTTTTTCCACTTTATTTAAAAGAGAGTGAGCAAAAGTTATTGGACTTTTCATTCAAGAATGAACTAAAATCCTGTAGCATTTTTTACCATGTGGAAGAAGAGAACAAAAATCACACACTAAACTATTGACAGTTTTGGTCAGTTTAGGTCCAGCTGCACTCACATGAGAGCACAGGTGCGTTTTTTTCCCTATTTTAAATAACAGCATCCTAGCCAATAGCAGCTTGGTGAAGATGTACATGTGTTGGAAGGGTCATTATTCAGAGTTACTTCGATTGAAACTGTTTCATGAGGAGCTACATAATTTTATCTCTCTAGTTTAATTTTGGCAAAAGCTGATGGAAGGCGTAATATTTCCTAGCAAGAGTGGTGCTAGCAAACTCTTATCTGTTCTGTTTGTGTCCCTCAGTAGTTACTTCTAGCATTATTTAAACCACATACAGGTTTCCGGGGTGCATGTTGTCGCATGGCAATAACTGCAGGAGCACAACAGGATCCTCTCTCCAGAGCTGAACGTACAAGATAAAAGATGCTTGAGATAAATATGCAAACATTTGGAAGACAATGGAGACAGGAGGCGAACTGTGCCACTTGTGGAAGTTGGATTTCCTGCGTCACAAAACACCCAAAGACAAGGAATGTGGATTAAAGTGGCTGTGACCACCAGGAGCACAGTCATCATAGAGTTTGGCCATTGTTAGTGTGGAGAGTGAGCCAGGTACAGCAAGGGTTTATTCCCAGTATAACCACAGAAAATAAGGTGCAGCAGGAATGAACTTCCTTGTTTGCACTTGAAAGGTTTTGCTGTGTTCTCTTTAATTTTAACAGCATTGATATTCCGTTTGCTTTATGAAACCCTTTATTACAAACAGTTATGAATATGAACATCTCATTTGACTGCTGATGAACAGAGGGGAAAATCTAAATTAAAACTTTAAATACCACTATTTAATTACCCAAATGGCTTTGACTGTGTTAAAGAGTGTCTGGGATTATTCTGTTTTTCAATTTGTTTTAATGCTTTCTCTGTAAAAGCTGATGGATTCCCAGGCCCATTGCTGTCACTGATGAACTATATAAAGATAAATGACATTATGGTAAATTCCACTTAATGACACATTTTTAATTTTCAGAACACAGACATTTTCTGGCTAGTGAATGAAGGCTAATTACCTCAAGATCAGAAAAAAATAACTCCTCATTTTGAAAGATAATAGAAAAGAAATGTTGCAGATTAATGATGCTATTTATCTTTAAAAGAAAAAAAACTCTGTCTTTATCCTGATAGTGCTGTTCCCTGAGGAACACAGTTATAAAATGAATCTGAAGTCGCAACTTAATAGGTTATTAAAATTATTTGAGTGTGGGCTCCTCTGGTTCAGTTCAATTGGAGGTCTGCTGTATTTCTAAAGAAAGCAGCTTGTTTACGAGGCCATGGGGAGCAGACAGGATCCTGACAAAAGATACGCCTCACCCTGTGCTACAGCTCCTTTTCTAAACCCGAATGGAACTGATACGTTTCGGAAACAGTTGAGAGAAAAGTTTGAAATGTCTGAATTATGTTACACCAGTGTCTTTTCTTTCCAGCGTGTGTCATGAGAAGAGTAAGTGGTGGGAATACAGGGCACAGAGGTAAACCTGATGCAGGGACACGGCAGCAAACGGCATCATCGGCTGCTGCCAGGATCAGAGGGTTTGTGGCTGATGGCACAGGTGGCACCATTAGTTCCTGCTGGAAGGGTTGGGCAGTGCAGCCTCACCTTTAAAAAGAATGGGTGGAAAAACATTCCAAGCATGAGTTTGCATGCACTCATTCAGGCTGTCCTGCTCCATCCGTTGTTGTTCCAAGCCAGATCACGGGTAACACTTCTATCCCTCTCCCTGCTGTCATGACATGTGTGTCATGAAAGCATATTCCTGATAGATACCTGCAGAGAACTAAAATGTATGAAAATGTAATTGAAAAAGAACATTTTCATCTTTGAAAATACCTTTTGTGTCCATTGTTGCCTAGTCCTGGAAAGCTGGACCCTGGTGCCCTGACAGCCACACTGCTGGAATGCATTGTGCACGGTGAAGCCTCCTCAAGGCTTTCCCAGTACCGTGGCCATTCCATGACACATGTTTTGTAGCTCAGCCCTGGATGAGTTCACTGTGGAGTGGAAAGTGGCTAGTGTGTCCTCAGCTGAACAGGTCAGGAAAGAGAGTTCTTGGAGTTCCTGAGGCTCAAAGACAAGAAGGTGGAGGGAGATCCCACTCAGTAGGTTCAGATATTGTGGGCTGAAGGGATAACTGGGTTTTGGGATTGGATACTGGGTTTTTTCATGTGCCTGTTCACAGTGCAGTGACATTTTCCCTCAACCACGCTCAGCTGTGTGCCAGTGGTTGCTTGCTGTGGCTAGGGTCTGCTCCTGCCCCCAGTGCTGCAGGAGCCCATCTGGATGAGTGTGTCCCTCTGTGTTGGCTCAGCTCAGTGGTGCAGGGGTCAGTACTCTCATCTTCTCTTCCCCAAGGTGCTCGTCCTCCCCTGCCTTTGGACAACAAAGTAGTTTGGTATTTAATTACTGAATTAAATACCAAATTTGGTATTTAAGTACAGCCTGGGCTTCAGGGAGCTCCCTTTATTTGCAGCAGTTCCAGTATTTTCTGTCCTCCAAGCCCCTCTCAGGGCTTCCCATCCAGCCCTGCCCTCCATGGTGTGACAGACTGGGGTTTCACAGTGCAAGAGGCTGCCAGAGGGGCCGGTGGTCCTGCCATGTGCTCTCCTTTCTATGTCCTTGAGTCAGAGAGGCACTTCCAGAAGTGGCTGTGCAGCCACTGTGGGGCCAGTTACATCCCTTCACTTCTCTCTCAGAGACTGCCCTGTGCTACTAAAGCTGCCCATTCAACACCTCCCTCTCACCCAAATCTGCTTGAGGAGGTTCTGAAAACCCCTCGGTGGTACTTACTTGTAAAATAGTAATCTAAAGGGAATATTTTATATTGTTTGGGTTTGGATACAAATTACATCCAAAAAGATGGATATATAGTCCTAAGAAAAGTCCTATATATAGTCCTATATTTCTTAGGATATATAGTCTGAAGAAAAAATATCTTAGTGGCAACTTAGAGTTTAGTATTTATTTAATATTTGTTTAATATTTGTTGAGTTTAGTATTATTTGCTTCAATATTAGGCATGCTGGAATGCGTTGGCTTGTGTATGAGGTTAAGCAGAGTTAGAATTAAAGCCCCAGCAAAGATCACTCACTGACAAAATGCAGCACTTCTGATGACAACAGTCAGGAGAAACACTTAGCACCTCTGGTGTTCTCACTGTTTTTTTCATAGTCTTGACTATTTTGTGCATGTTCCTTCCACTCATCTTTCCCAGTGACATCATTGCTCTTTGCCTGTGACTTTCCTTTTGGATTGTTCATCTGCTTTGCAGGCGTTGGTGATATGTGGTCTGGTAGAAATAGACACCTAGGCCATGATCTAGAGATCATTGTACACAATTAATATGTGGTGCCAAAGTAAAGAAGAAAATACAGAGCAGATTAATTTTGATTGAGATTTAAAATAATTATTTGCTGAGTTTTTACGAGATCTGGGCAAACCTAGGAGGTTTCATGCTTGTAGTTTAAGATTCCACTGTGGGTATTTGTTGCTGTGCATGAATCAGCAGTTCATACAACAGTATTTTCTATAAATTATTAATCTATTCAAGAATGTGTAATGTGAGCATATTCTCTATCCTGAAGGATTATTGGGTTTGTTCACATAAAGGGAGGAGTAGTTCACATACTGAGGCAGTACCAAATTATTTGGAAGCCAGCTATCCCCCATGGCAGCATCCCGTGTGCTCTGGTGTGTTTCCCAGAAGCTCAGCAAATAATTCAGGAATGGTCACCAGAAAAAAACAATTGCTATAAAAAAGGGTTTATTTGTAAATGGTTACAATTATAATGCTGGCTGAGGTTTCCTTGGTTTTTGAATTTTGTTTTTGAAAACTTCATATCTTTCAGAGTCAGTTTCACTTTTTTCAGTTTAGGTTTTCTGAGGCTTAGGATCGCGAGGATAGTCTTGAGAAGGAGCCTCTTTTAGGCAGATTGTAATATCAAAACTATATGGGTTTTAATTTTGTAATTATTTGAATTGTTGCATATATAGAATGCAAATGTTATGTATCACTTAGGTTTTAGTAAACAGTGCAGTACTTTATGATGAAATCCTAAAGTTAGTTTTTCCTGATTTATTGTACTAGTGCACAGAATATGAGAGATGTATACGTAAGTATTTTGCCAACATTTCTGATGGATTGTGACAGCAGAAACTGCAATTTTTATTTTTTAGGTTATATGGCTTTGGGCTTTCTGTTGGACAATTGTCGATATGATGGAGGGAATCTTATTTTTTTTAAAAAATAAATAATTTTTTTATTGAATGACGTTATCCATAGACATAAGTCTTAAAAATAGCTGGCTTCCATGGCTGTTGTGGCTCATATCTAGCATTCATACATAAATTCTTCCAATTGTACTAATGGAATTCCAGTCTCAGGCAGCAGCATTTTACAGCCACATAGCAAAATGCAGTGTCTGAAACTAGGAATATCTCTAAGAAGTTCTTTCACATTGAAGCAAAAATGTACTCAGCAAAAAGAAATGTAAATTTAAGGAAAATCTCTAATTTCCTATTCTATGCAAAGCTTTGATTTTTTGCTGATTCAGGGAGTAGGGTTGACATTAGAGCTTCTCATTTCTTCTGAAATAATCACTTTTTACTTTGGAACAGTCTTTCATTTTTCAGAGCACTATCTTCTGAAACAGTCCGTTTTGTATGTATGAATCTGTTTTTCTCTAGATAACACAAAAAGTAAAACTATTAGAAACAGTTTCCCATCTATTACTTTCCAGAGTGCGTAGAGAAATACTAATTTTCAGTGGCACCCGTTCGGGGACTTTACTGATGTCTTTTTCCACCCTTTCAGAAAAAGACAAGAAGAGGAAGAAGGAAATGCATCTGTAGTCTAAATTGACTGTGCCAAACAAAATGTTAAGTCTCAACAGAACATGTAAAAGGCAGATAGTTAATGGCAATAAAGCTGTCGGTAAAAGCCCAGTGGCTGAGGAGGGTTGCAGAGCCCGTGCTGGAGCGCTCCGGAACGGGCTCTGGAGCCACAGGCACTGCCCATGGGGGATGGTCAGCACCGCTGCTGGTTCCTTAGCTCTTGTATAACTCTTCCCTGACACAAGCACAATTTTAGCCTTTATTTAAAAGAGGGATCGTCTGCTATGATGGTACAGTGAGCCTATTCTAGGCAAGAAGCCCCCCTTGATGGGAGCCCTGTAGTTCCATGGCCTGGACCAGCCCCAGTGGCATTTCTCCTCTTATAATTTCCTTTTAAAAACTGCCGATTTTATATCTCCTTCTTTTGCTGTTCAGTGTCAGCCAAAGAGTTTTGCTCATTTGGCTTGCTTCCATCCCATTCCTGCCTGTTGTAGTGCAGAACCAGTCCTCAGGATTCCCCCAACAGGCACCAACAGGTGCCACAACCTGACTGGGACTGGTAGGAGCTGGTAAGACAAGGGGGGTCAGGTAGGGTCAGTAGTGCTGATGCCTCTGCAGGTCAGGCTTTAGTGAGGACATTCAGAGCACTTATATAGAGAATAACTTTGCCAGTAGTTGACTTTTTTCCAAATAGCAAAATCAGACTTTCCTGATGCTGGGAAGTGAGGGCCAATTTGATGATGTGCCCAATTTGCTTTTGATCCCTACAAAGATTTGCTCCCGGGAATGATCTGCCTCACCAAGAGGACTGAGGAGAAGAGGGCTGATGCTGCAATGCTCTGTACAAAGACAAGCAAGCAGTTGGGCTGTAATCCTTCGTTATACACTACTGGGTAAATTTCCAATGTTTTGACATTTTCATGGGGACAATCTGATCTGCTTGCTTCCCTAGCTTAATTACCGGTGATTTTGGTGTTAGAAACCACCAGGACTCATTGGGATTCTATTAACCTTTGTTTTGAGTGTGGATTTCCATCTATTGCTTCTCTTTTCTGGTCACTTCTACTGTTTCAGTATCTCTTTTTCCTGGAAATAAAACCCCCGATCATCCCTTCTACTGCTTCACTCTACAAAAGTACCTTCTGTTTGGCTCCAGTTTTTCAATGGAAACATCTTCTACACCCAGGTGCTTCCTGACTTTCCCTGCCCCATCATCACCACTGCCCCACAGCTTGGGCAAATGCCCCAGGGCACGTTGTTCTCTGGGGGGCACAGCAAGGTTCCTACTCTCTCAGCCATCCATCATTGTGGCTGGCCTGGAGGCTGGTCCCCTCTGCAGAGGTTGGGCATGGACAGGGGGAGCAATATGCTCCTGACCCCAACATCTCTGAACTCTCAGAACGCCGCTTGAATGCTCCTCTGTGCTGACCATCAGTGTCAGGCTCAGAGGCTGTGCTGCTTTAGGATAACCCATGGCTACTGCAAGCCTGCATGGCAAAGTTTTGGTTATTCTTTTTAACAAAGCAGCTTTGCACATTCCAAAAAGCAGCTTGTTTTTAGTCAATGCCTTTGGAAACAATTAGTTCTGATGTCCAAGTATTTAGGTTTTCTCCAGCCAATATCGTTCTTGTGGTTTGTGGTTTTGTCACCTGCTCCCTTTAGTTACCTCGAATTACTCAAGTTATTTTACAAGACCTTTCTGTTGGAAGAGGTCTGTCTTTAAAGTAACTTCTTGAGTGTTCTTGGCACCTCTACCCACCACAAAATTCAGTTTAAAAACCCATAGGTAGCAAATGACATATCCACTGCTCCTGTCAATGTCACGGCCTTGCATTGCCATGCTGAAAGGTATCTCCTCAATTTATTGTTCCCCAGTAGTTGTTTCTTTGGGAGCAGGCCTCTTGTATAGCTATTTGTTGAACTGTGTACCTACTGAATTAGTCAAAGACCTGTCTAAAACCATTTTTTTCTTTTCCTCTTTACCCCTCCCCCAAACTTGCTTTTGTTATGTATTGGCTTGCTAATCCTTGTGTTGAGCAGTATCAGACATCACCTTTCTTGGGGGCACTTAGTCCACTCTTCCGCTTTCTTTGTCAAAGGGCTCCCTTAATAGGAGAAGTCAACAGGGAGGACAAAAGGGATTGAAAGTTGTATTTAATCGGGGTCAGAGAGGTGGTGTTCAGAGTGACGGGCCCACAGGCAGGCTGGCCTTTTATGCTTTCCGACACAGATGGTCCCAGAGCATTCAGCTAAGTGAAGAGAAAGCTGCCCAGTGAAAGCTATTGTGGGGCAGCATCGTTACAGTTGAGAAGGGTTGCCAGGGGTAACTGGAGAGTATCACCAGCATCCTGTGATCACTAGTCTGTGCCATTGAAAACCCCAGACCCGGGATCACTCTGGGTCCCTTGGCATCCTCACGATGCTTCTGTGTAAGCGGTAATATCTCGTGCTACCTTTTTAAAATTTAATATCATTATTTTTACTTTGAGGCACATAAACTGTAGAATCATTTGCATTTCTTAATTTCAGAGTAGCCATCTTCTGCAAAACATACAACCACTTGCTTTAGAACATATTGCTTTTCTTCCCCTGGGGAATAGTCAAATAATATTTGAACTTATTAAGATAACACTGTGTTTACAGAAACTTAATTTTTTAACATTTGTCTGAGTGCATGGATAGTGAATTAAAAGAAAAAAGGGGGGAGGAAGGGAGCTTGTATAATTCAACATGAATAAAGCCTACAGGCATGTGCAAAAGCTTTGGAAACTGTGCCCAGAAGAACCCCAGGGATTTGCCACAGTACCTTCTTTGGTCTAAACAGGAGGCATATCGCAGCAGGTAAACTATGTTCCTGACAAAATAGTTGAATGCTGCTTTTCTTTTTAAACAGGAACCCTACTGATCTTTTTGTTCAAGCCATAGGTGTTGGAGATTGTGACTGTACCTTGTGTCTCAGGTGAAATGCCAGTTGAAAACACAAATACAAGCACAAACCTTGAGCAAAAGCATTAGGAGGTCAGCACCAAAAGTTCACCAGTGTCTGGTAGCCATCCCTTGGCATGTGCCAGAAGCAGCCATGGCCACCCAGAGCACTCCTGGGTGCACGTGCCAAGGGGCTCTGCTGGCATGGCTGGAGGTGCATTCTGGGTCACTGGTGCCTGGGGAAGGTCTGGAGGGGGCAGACACAGAGCCAGCTGTGCCACTCAGAGTCCAGCACAGACCCAGCTGTACCATCCAGTGTCCAGTGTAGAGCCAGCTGTGCCAGCTGGTCTCCAGTTCAAAGCCAGCTCTGCTGCCCAGTCTGGATCCAGCTGTGCTGTCCAGCACAGAGCCAGCTGTGCCACTCGGTGTGCAGAGCAGAGCCAGCGGTGCTGCCCGGCAGCACCCGCACACCCAGGGCACCTCTGCTGTCAGCAGAGGCTGGCTGGAGCTCGCTGCTCTGCCAGCGGGGGACGGGCAGACACAGGGAGTCATGGCCCAGCCTTTGCCTTATTGTTGGCTTTGTGTCACCCTTAGTTACCACGGGACCACTGTCCTGCAGGGCCACATGGAAGTGTCGCAGTGCTGACATTTGTGGGCCGTCAGTTGCCGTCAGGAGTCCCCATGCAGGTTAATGTACAACTCAAAGAAAGGGGGAATTAAATGAGAGTTTCATATGGACTTCATTGAATAACTGGAGATTTGACTAAAAAAGTGGCTATTTTGTACATTTCAGCACTGCTGGACATTTTTACCAGTACAAATATTGTTTATGATTAAGTAGCTCATATTCTCCGTGTGTTTGTTTGTTCTCTGCTGCAGGTCACTGAAATGTTACGGTCTTGTGTTCCCATTGATATCAGTGACACTGGTGGCACCTGCAGTAGTGGCATCTGGGTTTTCCACACTGCTCTGTTTTTGTGTGGTGGCAGGGTGGGGTGTTATGGGTAAAAAAACATATTTGTGGAAGAAGTGTGTGGGTTTTGTTATGGCACTGTCAGATTGCTAGGGGAAGGAAGGTTTTGCAGAGTTTTGTCAAGGGGAGCAGCCTTGGAAGTCAAAAGTGTAATCTTCATTATAATGAAACGTAGAAATAATGAAGGCTGGAGGAGGTGTGTGTGATTCAAAGAGCGTGTCATCAGAGACGATGCAAAAAAGGAAATGAGTGTTTTTACAGCTCCTGAGATATGTTCTTTTCAAGCAATCAGTGAATGTATCAATCTTTATGTTTCCAAAAGAGGGAGGCTAGCTCTGCATGCCTGTCTCAAATTAAGTAGTTGGCCCACTCATTTTCCAGATTTTCAGTGTTGCTGGTGAGTAATGTAATCT
Source organism: Corapipo altera (assembly GCF_003945725.1). Classification (NCBI taxonomy): domain Eukaryota; kingdom Metazoa; phylum Chordata; class Aves; order Passeriformes; family Pipridae; genus Corapipo; species Corapipo altera. Next base: position 8,013,574 of record NW_020884909.1, on the reverse strand, counting down.
GTTTGATTTAAATAGTGTGTTTACTTGACTGCATTTACTTTTCACTTTCATACTTTGTTTTCATTTTTTAAAACCATTTGAAGAGTCTTGCTGGGTAACAAATTGCAGATTATCTTTTCCTTATACTTCCCTCTGGACCTCTGTTAAAAAAATAATAATAATGTGATCACATCTCTCCTACTCTATCATTGAGCTGTTGATCTTATATGAGCACAGGAGTAAATGAAAGCAGATGGAGAAATAATGCATCTCAAATGCACTGTCTTCACATTTTTTTGAAAAAGAATATGTGATCTCCAGACTTGTGCAGTACATGTGAAATGCATGTCTGAATTCAGTCATACTGAATTGTCTGAATTGCTGACTTTCAGCAAAAGGAGGGGCAAACTTGAGCATCCCAGCATTTCTTTATTGCTAATACATCAAGAACTTGAAATAAAATTGTTTGAGGCTGTTCTTAGCACAGGTCCTGGCTGCCACTAAGAAGTGGTAATATTTTCGGAGTTTCCTGCCTCTGACCTTACCCTGACTTTAGGGGGTGAGTGTCTGGGAAGAAAACTGTGACTCTGTTTTTTAATTGGTGATAAAGATTTGGATTATTTTTCCTAAAACATGTGCACTTGGCATCAAGGCCAAACCTTGTAACAGCTCCCAGCTGTCAGAATGGGGTGCATATGTACGGTGGCTTCACTGCATGACTATGTGTTGGAGCATGTTTCACCCCCATACCAGCACTGAAATTCTGTTCCTCCCTGATATGGCTCTGCTGGCCTGGCCCCACTGTTGGCAGGGCTCCCAGCAGATGTTGTTTCCTTTAGACTCAGGTGAAGATCAGGCCGGATCTGGTACCCAACCACCAGTACTGAGTAGTCTGTGATATCACAGTGTCTGATGAACCCACACCAGTGGCACCAGCCCAGTGTGGACGTCATCCCACTGCAGAGACAGGACAAGCAGGACAGGACTTGTCTTTGGAGAACCTCTGGGAATACCATCAGGGCCACTGCAGCAGTGCCTCACGTGTGCTGGTCCTGCTCTGTCCACACACAGGGACCTGCTGTCGGTGGGAGGGTGGGTACAAGGTATCCTCTGCCTCCTCCTCCTCCTCCACAGCCCTGTCAGTCTTTTCTGAAGTTTGGCGTAAAATGCTGCCAGTTTCCTTCAGGAGTGTCTTCCATAACATTAGCCATGTGTTCCCCCTTCCCACCTCTTCAAGACTGTAGGAATAGGACCGATCCTCATGAGCTCTGTGGTGGCTCCTGTGCCCTGAACCTGGGTTCCAAGAATGAACTTGATGTTCCGCTGCTTTTCTCATCTCCTTCCTGCCTACAGCAGAGTGAAAGATGATGGGAGTTAGAGAGAGTGACTGCATTGTTAGTTTTTAAAGGAGTGATGAGCTACCACCCTGCTCAGGAAATTTGGTTGATTGCACATTTTGAATGAGACCTTGGTGATTTTTTCCAGCTATAGGACTGGTTGTTTTTTTTCCCAGTGTTGCTTAATAGAAGCAGGATCCACTTTGCAACCAGCCTTCGATCAGGGATTCAGGCATCCCTTGCTGTTGTCCAGACAAAGGAGGAAAACCTCAAAGATTACAGAAATTATTGCCCAGACTTGTAATATAGAAAATATTCCGTTTGTGCAGTAGAATCGTAACTCTACCACAGCGCAGGGGGCTTTCACCTGAGGTATGAAGACTAAACTGTTCAGGTTATTGAATCTTTAATAGAAAGGAATGACTGTAATCACAACTTCAAATGTGCATCATCCTTCTTGGATTAATACAAATATTTCACATTCACTTCAGCTCAGTCACATGAAGTAGTTAAGCTGAATTAAATAACTGCATATTTTAAAGAATACTGCTGTTTAAAAATCAACATTGAAACAAAAAATGCTTTAATCAAGCAAAACATTATAAATTAGATAACATAAATACGAAGTACATAACAGTTTCCTACTGGAACAGCAAAAAGTTGAGGGTTGCAGTATTTAAATTCAGGTAGGAAGAGCTGGCATGTAATACACCTTCCCATTATATTGAATGGCAAGAAAAAGTGATATTAAATATCTTAAATGCTACTTTAAAATTAATTATATGAACCTTAACTATTCAGTACTGCTGTTGTCTGATTCATTTTCAGTAAAGGCTTGTTAAACTCTCATAATTCAAATGCTTAAAATCCAGTATAGACTTGTGAGTTCTCCCAGTCCCTGTGCTCTCTTCTGTATCTCAGGCATATCACAGGTTGTGGAAACACCTGGGTAGCACTCACTGGTGTTGATCATACCCCTCCTGGCCTGCTGCCCTGGCAGAACTGGGCAAGGGATGCAGAGACCGAAATCCTTCAGTGTGTGAAAAGCTCATCTCGTTAGAGAACCTGTATCTACTAAATTTAGTAGATATAGAAGAAAGCTGTTGCTCACTACAGCAGTGTAATTAAGATAGGAGTTGTTTTTTTGGTAGAAGTGAGAAGGGTTTTCCAATTGCTGTGGTATCTGTTTAAGAATAAAAAGGAAAAAAAAAAAAGGAAAGAAAAAAGCCCAAAAAAACAAGAAACAAAACCACAGAGACAAGTGTTCAAAGTGTAAATAAATGCATCTTTAGCATTGTACGAGGTGCTTTTGACCCTGGTGTTGAAGTGTCAGTTGTGGTTACACTACATGCACAAAATAGAAAGTAATAAAGGATGAGAAAAAGATCAAATATACACTATTTTTAAAATCTGATTTATTTTATTTATTCATGGTAAAAAACTATTTTCTTCCCATACATAGGAAATGGAGATGAAATAGTGGTCTTCGATTTATTTTTTCTCTTTGCAGCACTGAAAAATTTTTAAACAAGCAAAAAATTAATTATCTCACTAAGAATTGTTATTTGCTGATTTTCAATAAAGAGTACACTTCCTTTTCCACACTTTTCATTGGAAAGTGGAGGAAGGAGAGTAATATCTTTTCTGCTGTCATTCTTATTGCAAGAACAAAACTATTCTAGCCAGTGAGATTTAGCAGTTCTTTGGCAAGGCCCCTTCATTTTTCATCACCTCAAAATTCTGCCTCTAAGTATGGAATTACATGTTTCTGGAAAACTGTATGTTTTCTATTGCAAGTAGAAGACTCACATTGAGAAGATATCCATCCAAGTTGTTTTCTATTCCCAAGAAAAGGATGTCTTTGTGAAACAAAATACACACAAAAATTAGGACTGAAATGGAAAAGATGCTGTGCCCTTTCTCATTCTTTGCTGCGTTCCAATCTCCACCCCTCAGAGCCCAACATAAGATCATTCTCCAGACGTGTGACCTGCAGGCACAGGATATTAGTGCTGTTTGGTGCTTTTACGTTCCAAGGGTCTACAGACCTTCCTGGTGGGTTGAGAGCAGTGTCATGTGTGCCAGGACCCACCACAGTCCTCTCAGTGCACTCTTACAAGCATGAACAAGGTGTTGGGAAGATCTTTCCACCTCTTTCTTCTGTAGAGGTGTGTCAGAGATGGACTAAAGGATCTGCCTGTGTGGTGGTAAAGCGATAAAAGCCCAGGAAGACCAAAATTGGAACTGAGTGCTAAGGCTGGAGCTTTCTTCTCATGGAATAACTAGGTGCTGCACATCCTCAGATGTATCAGTGCCTTGTTGCCACTCACAGTCAGGAGTGCCACGTCACCACATTGCTCCTTGTGTCTTCCTTTTCATTGAAAACTCAAGTTTGAAGAACATTTAACATGGAGGGGCACCCAGAGAGTGGTCTGTGTTCCTCACATGTGGCAGATGGGGAAGGTTTCCTTGAATAGACTTTCTGACTCATAGCAAATCCATGAGGTGATGTTCATTTCTGTTACTGGCACTGTAGAAATATTCCATTTGGTATGAATATTTTTGAGGAACCTCCTGCTTATGTTTCCTGTTCCATCTTTGCCATAATGCCCAAGAGGATCAAAATGGAGAACTAGGGGTGTATACAACAGAACTTCACCCACTCCATGTCTCCTTATTGGCATCAGAACAAACTGCAGTTCTGCTCTCAGAGTAACGCAGTCTCCCGCATCCCAGTTTTGACCAGGCTCTTTGGGAGTCCTTTAGTCTGGAGCTTGTGTGAGTCCTCTCAGGAAAAGATGAAAGTCCTGAGAACTGCCACCTTAAGAGCTGTTCTGGGTCTGCCTCCTGCCAGGCACCCAGTAGAGGTCCTCATGTTCCAAGAGCTGTTCATGGGAGCCTGGTCTGACTGTGATGGTACGAAGGAATCGCCAGAGCTGGGATGATTTAGTTTGCCTTTGCCCAGTGGGCCGGTTATCAACATGAAAGACAGCTGAACCAAAAATCTGGCCCATACCCAAAGACTGGCACTTAGCCTGCATTGAAATGTGATGGTTTTTTCCTAGGTTTAAGATTTTGGGAATTTCAGGGGAAAAGTTAAGAGTTAAGAGATCCAATTAAGCTTGACAAGTTTTAGATATTCATCTACATCAGTATTATTCCAACTCAGGGATTATTTTCCTATTTCATTGTTATGGGAGCATTGAGAGAGCCATGCTGTTTCTCCAGAATGCAGCTGATGGTGAATGGTTTTAGGTTTGTGATTCAAGTGAAGCATTGAATTTCCAAGAAGCTTTAAATTTGGATTCCATTGCAGGGAGACTCATCACGTTGTTGGCACGTCCCTTACACCTCTTCTTTTAGGCACAGGGACCGTGCCGGATCAGATACACATGCTTTAGTAGAGCAAGACTTTTTTTCTCTCTTTTATGTTTATATTTACATTTCATTCATTTTGTATTGGTGGTAGAAGATGCGATATGTTGCCAAAATAAACTCCCAAGACAGAACTGCAGATTTTCTATACATGGTAAGTGAGGATGAAACAAGGGTGCTTCTCAGGCTCAGGTCTAGGCCATTAACTGAGTTCCATTTTGTCTGACTGTACAAAGGGGTCCGTGCCCAGGTTAGGCTGCCAGGCTCCAACAACTGCCACTAATGACTGCAACAGACACCCCTCTGCAAGGACTGATTAAGAGGTGAAGGTTCTCCATGACTGTACAGCTGCCACGGCCCCCAGCTCTCTTTGTGACCTGCCTCGGCGAAGGGCTGTGCAGCCGCTGACAAAATCATGATCACTTAAACACAGAAATAGTCTCAGTGATGCTAGATCAATTCTTGGCAACCTATTGATCCCATAAGGCATTTCAGAATATCACTTCCACTGGAACTCAACCCGTGCAGACCTCCTAGTCCTGCATGCACAGGCCTCAGCCATGCTCCTGCACCCCGTGTCCGTCCATCCGTCTGTGCTGCGGAGGCTGGGCAGGGGCAGGCCGGCAGTGACACTCCGTGTGTTACCACAGTGAGTGTCATGTGTGGTCAGATGAATGACACTGGAAAATGAAAATTGTTGTTCATGTTTTGAAACTATAATTGTATCTCAAAACAGAGGTTTTTATGAATTACTTAGATCAGCTTAAGGCTTTTTTTTGGCAGTAACCTATCCCAAAACTTCCCTTTATTTTATTACCATACTTTCAATTTTATCCCTGTTTTCATTTTTTCACATGTAATTGTGAGTTAGTGTTTATTATTTTTCTCTTCACCAAGGATTGCTGAAATCTAAAAGGTATTTCAGACAACTCAATCAAATAGCTAAAAAGGGATTCTGTTCAAAGTAACCTATTAGACCTACCTCAGCCGTATAGGAAAGAGTCAAAAAGTGAATTCTTGATGCACCCAGTGAAAACAATAGATTTGTGTTCAACCCTTCCTTTGCTAAATTAGAAATCAAGTGTAGACAATGGAATTTGTAAATTATATATTATACCTTATTCTCTGGTGGGAATAAAATGTTCATGTTTGCTCCTTTTCTCTGTTTAACTTTGACTGCTATGAACACTAGGAAGAATAACCCTGCAGCCTTTCTTTCTTTTTTCTTTTTTTTTTTTTTTTAAATCTATTCATTTTATACTTTTCAGACAGATTTTTCCCCGGGGTGAAACAAAGGTTAACTGAAATTTCCTCTGTTGTGTACCTGAACGAATCAGCAGTTTGAGAAGGAAATCCCATTGATGGGCAAAGAGAGTGACAGGCTCTATTTAAAGAATTCCCCCGACTGTGTGGTAGACCAACCATGCCATGAATTTAACTGTTCCTGTGGTCCCCATACTTGTACCCACCAAAAAGAGAGAAAAACCTACTTTGTTCTGCAAATGTTGCGCTAAGCTTTGAAAATCATGAGCTGCTGAGTTTTGTGAATTAACATGGCCAGCAGTGGCCGGGGCTGAAGGAAGCAGTGTTATAGCACAGGCAGAAAACAGACAGGAAATTATGCATCCTGACATAATGAAAAGAGCACGCTACATGTTCATGTTTAGCATGTGTCTGCATTTCAGCAGTTCAGTGGTACACATATTCTTCAAAAGTATCATTTACGGAATTGTCTTTTGCTTTTTTCACTGCACATTTTTATTCCCACTTGGCGTGTGAGGTACTCTACCCATCCAGAGCTGCTGGAATAAATGAAGAGCTGAGGCGGATGCAGAAGGGCACACGCCTGGAGGAAGGTGCAGGATGTGTCCTTGGAGAGGTGCAGAAAAGGGATGCAGAACTAAAATGTGGTGTGAGAGACCTGACACCTAATAGAGAGCGACAGGACATGCTGATACTGGGAGGATTTCTGTATTTATTAATGTCTGATCTAACACCAAAAGCGCTGGTCCCTGCCTGGTCAGATGCTCCTAATTCAGGGTGTTAAGCTCCACGACCTGTGAGTGTCCCTGAGAGTGGTCACCCCAGCCCTGCTGTGGGCCCCCGCCCCCAGACACACTGCTGGGGGATTAGAGCACCGTCCCACCCCAACCACCACGCTTTTCCTCTCTGGCGACGAATGTTAACTCTTCTCCTGTGTGTCACACGACTGCTGAACTTCACTTCAAGTTACTTTAGTTGCTCATAGGGATTTTTTTACCACTTATACAGGGCTGCTCAAAAGTGTGTGGGTTTCTTTTTCTTTTGAACTCTGTTTTGCTTTTGGCCAGCTCTACCTTTGCCTCAGTCAATTGCTTACATTTTAGTTAATTTCAAATTGGTTGAGTTTTGTTGTTTGTTGGATTTTGTGATGCTTTTCAAAAACATCAGATAAAGGTTGCTAAAAATAAAGTGTTTCAGGGATTTCCCTACTGCCCAAAAATGGTGTATGACTGGCACATAAATGTATTTTAGGTATCAAGGGGAGAGGCAAAAGAGCTTTTCTTGCCATGAGAAAATTTCTCAAATTGAACTTCTGTCAGCAATTCCATCAAATGATTTCCCTGCAGGAGTTATGGATCTCTTTTAAAGCTGTGATAAAGAGATATTGACATGTATTCCATTAAACAGCAGGTGTCTCGTTTTTAAGTAAATCACCTTTTTCTCATCAAAGCAAACTTGAGAAATCCCTGGAAGTGTCTAAGAAAAACACACCAGGGTTGATGCCGTTCCCCTCTGAGGGGGTGTTGTCGGCAACTGGGGAGTGCAGAGGGGTCTGTGACCCCATGGCCACCAAGCACCTCCCAGCTGGGTACCTACGGGGAGAGGTCCCTGCTGAGATGAACCTGGAGTGCTGGAGTGGGAACTTCATGCAGCACAAGGAGGGCCAGCTCCTTGTGCATCACGGCTGGTCTGCCATGGCTGTGGGACAGGCCAAAACGTCTGGTGACATGGGGATGTGCATGCATGCACATGTGTGTGAACATATACACACGTGAGTGTACATAGACTCACATACACATCCACACACAGACATTTGTGTGGGGGTTCTGGGAATACCTGTTCCTAGAAGGGCAAGATGTACAGTGCGTCCTGGTCCACAAAAACCTGATGTAGGGAGGCCACCTCAATTCCTGTTTTGGGACAGTGTTTGGCTGTTGGCCCTGCATACCATCATTCCTTGTTTTTTGGAAGAAGATCTGCTTGGGCACAGAAAATGTGGAACTGACTATAGCTATGTTACAGTAAGACTTTAATCACTTCAATTCACATATAAGCAGGAATTTTCAGATATATATAATATGATGTGAAATTCTTACAACTCTAGATGATTTTTAGGGGGTTTAACACTTATAATTTTAAAATGTTATTCCAGTAGGAGCAGAAACTGTGTCTTGACATGTTCAGAGATATGTCTGAAACAGTCCTTGCCACGGAGGTCTTGCACTAGAATGTAATTAGGGTTCTCTATTCTGTAATGTGCTATATTAATTAGCAGTCAAAATCCAATTTTTAAAGCCCAGCTTTGAAATGTATTTGCCCTTCAGGCCACGTATCATGCTGCCACAGCTCAAAGTGTGCTATTTCACTGGGCTGATCATAAAGTAAAATACATAAAATATGTCTGCGTATATTTTCCAATTAGAAGGAAGGGAGGACACAACCAATTGCCTTCTCCTTTTAGGAAATTTAGTGTTTTATTTTCAAAGTTGGATGACTGTGCTCTGCAGCTTCTCTCTGCTGCTGAAGAAAGTGATGACACAAACCCTTGCAGGGCAGGCAGAGCTTGGTGCAGGGACATGTTTTCTCCCAGCCTTGATGAGTGAAATACAAGTGTGATTTTGCAGGGGTCACAGCCTGTGCCCAGAGATGCCCTGCCTGGCAAGGGCAGCCTGTTTGGCCACCAGAGTCCCTGGTGGAGCTGCACAGCAGATAAGGAAATCTTTTTAACAGTTTGTTGTTTATTTTGAGTCAGTGTTTTGTTCCTGTGGAAGCAGATTGTTCCTCCAGGCAATTTCAGGCTGCTGGTCCTCCTTCTCCCTCCTCCCCACCTCTCCCTGTCTGGGATGAAAGAAGGGAGGTTTGAATGCACATTGAACAGTGGTCCTAAATCTGGCTTCACCCTGCGCGCTGCTCGGAAATTTACATTTTCATGCTGGTGGAGGGATACATGTGAATCTCAATGATCTTTCAAAATTTTTCTTTAAATAAAAGCAAAGCTGTTGCTCACCATTCATCCCATTGTATAGGGGCACAGGACAGCCAAAGTGTGATACTTGATAAAGGGAAAACCTTGTGCAGGGCTTCCATTTTCATATAAATGGTATATATTTTGCGTCCTCTTCTTTTCTTCCCTGATCTGCAGTTTGATAAAACCATTTTTTAAAGTATAAATAGAAGAAGTTTATATGTTGTATTTTTTAAGTATACAAATTAAGAAAATCTTAGTATAGGAATTATTCAGTATTAAACTTAGCATAGAAATTAATATAATCGTAAAAAGGAGATAGCTTTTAAAAAAGGAAGACAAGGAAGATTAAAAGCATGGATCTGTCAAAGATGTTCTTCGTTTTATTTAATTCACAGGACCTTTCAAGTAAGTTTTGTATGTGCAACTTTTCCATAGAAAAAGGGGAAAGTCTTGACAGAGATAGTCTAAATAGTTTTTGAGCTGCTTTTTTCTAAAGAGTAAAAGTAAAAGTAAAGTAAAAGTAAAAATAAAACACTTAGGGCCATACCTTCTGGCAGATGTCTACCCTCTGTGCTCATGTCCACCTTAAAAAAAAGGGTGAAATGCTGTAACATGGTACTGGCATGGCCTAGGAGGACATGAGGTGACAGGAGCTATCATGCCAGGCTCTGTGAGGACAGAGCCCTCAGCAGCTGGAGCCGTTGTTTGGTGACTGTGCTCTGGCCAAAACTGCCCTCTCTGCCCCAGACTGGGGACTGTGGGGTGGGAGAGCATCATCCTCAGGCATATCGGGGGGCTGGTGACCCTTCCCATACCATCCTGTGGTAATTCTGAGTGCAGTCCCAGGGCCAAGCCACTGCTGCATCCTTGGGAAGAGCTTCTCCACTCCCACGATCCCAGACGCAGACCAGATGAGGCTGAGCGTGGAGGAATAAAACAAAGATGATGGGTGCTACAGGCCAAAGGGAATGTGGCACAAGGTGGTCCCCAACACACTGGTGCTGGTGGTTGAGCCAAGGGAACAGCAGGGCCAGTGGAGGTGGAGTGGCCAGGAGCCAGCCCAGGGGCACTGTGAGTGCCTATTGGACGCATTATTTCATCCAAATAATAAAACTAAATCAGAGGAAGAGGAGGTATCTGTCAACTTGAGCAGAGTTTTGTGATTTATTTCATGATCTGGTGCCAGACAAAATACTGTGGTCAGCAAGAAGTATCACTGAAGTTTTTTTATGTGTCTCTACAGCAAGATTTCATTGCAGAAGCAGAATTCTCCCTACACGTTTCGATCTCAAGAATTTATTATGGATGAAAACAAAGCCTTATGCAATCTGTTGTGAGTTAGAATTAACTTTTAGATCACCAAACAGATTTAGTAAAGGAAGATTTTGATGTAATATTTCATTCAGCTTTAAAGCTTTTGTATGTATTTTCTGAGTTGAGCACTTTTAGTTTCTAGCGTCAGGAGCATTTGAATCATTGTGTTGCGGTTTTCCCTTGAGAAGCAGGGGATTTTGACAGTGAAGAAGAGAAACTTGGTTGGTTTGACCTCAGGAAGGACATGCCTAGTGATTAACAGGAGTTAATTCGCTGGTAATTTTGATCTGTGAACTGTCAGCCATTCTGCATGTGTGTTTCTGTGCAACACAGTACTCACGGTGCTGATTGCCAGGGCAGAGCTTTGAATTACAAATACCTTTTTCTTTATGAGTGAATTTCCTTAACAGGCTTCTGAGCAATAAATAATGCACTCAAATATGTCAGTGTTTTTATGATTCAAATATGTCCATTCTTCACTTTTCATGATCAGGCCCCAAAAGGCTTGATTTCCCCTCAGGTATATCCATGACTTGCTCCTGCCAAAGGGCACAAACGCAAACCTGTCCCATCTGTCCTCCCCATGGGGACAAGGGCAGCATTCCCCAGGGCCCTGGAGGGTTCCATCTCCCGCTCTGAGGATGATTCTTCGTCCCAAATGATGCTGGGGTGACAAATCTGGTCATGGGGTGCTGGAGTCTGGCAGTGGCAGTCACTTTGTGTACCACAACTCAGGTTCACACATTGTTCAAATCACTTTTTGAACAGGCCAGTTAATGTGTTCTCAATGCCTCGGAGCTGGGCGTTGGCATTAGCAAGTGTTAGAAATAAAAATACTTTAGGGTTTTATTCAGGTGAGAGCAGGTGGTGTGAGCCCTGATTGTTAGAAGAAGAGCAGCAGTAAGCAGATGTTGTGCTCTAAAGGACCTGAGTGACGTATCTGGTATCCAGATACTGTGTCACAATCTTCAGCCAAAATTACTGACTTTTTCAGTAAATGGTTAGACATGACATTATAGATTATATAAATTTAATTCATGGTCATCCCCATTCTAATGGAAATGAATAGTACAAACAAAATTTGATAATTTTTTGCTGTTTGTAGCTCACGATGTTATTGTGATTTGTGTTAGTAACACATGTGAATGCCTCAGATTCGGACTGTGGGATCAGGATCGGACAGTTTGCATTAAAAAGTCCGCAGACACGCAGGATTAATTTGCACATGGGTTGTAATGTTTGCTGTAAAAGTATAGGTAAGGTGAGGACCTGCACTGGCACAAATCCTCCGTTATTCCAGCACAGAGGTGGAAGCTGCTGTGGCAGCACAGCTGTGTGTGCACAGCCAGAGCCGTCAGCGGTGTCGACATGCAGAATTTTTCAACAGCTGTAGCTGCATTCCTATTCCTTTTGCTTATTGCCCTTTCATTTCCTTCTTGGTTTGTTTCTTTTCACTCCTGCCAGCCCAAAGGCTGCATGTGAGAAGGTTATGGCGTGACAGTCGATAATTCGGTGTGTCCTCCTGATTTATTGCACATTAGTGAACCCCGTTTGGAAACAGACTTGCTCAGCTTACAATCTGGGTGGCTGAGGTTATGCTCAGTTGTGTTGGCATGCAGCAGTCAGGATGCAGGCCTGGAGACACAGACTTGGAGAATTTGCAAGGAGGAAAAGTATATTCTGTGCATTAACTTGCTGTTCCATGTGCTCCCCCCCCATTGCAACCTCTGGACTTGAGCCAGACATTCCCACAAGCACAGGCAGGGGTAACTCCAACGGCTGGAATCAGAACCGTTGGAAACCCTACCTCTGGAGGAGTTAAATCCCCACCTGAATTTATACCCCAGGGAATAGGACAACAGGGTGGTGTCGGATAAAGTCCTCTCAGTAGCTAGGCATGTGCTGATTTTCAGGTGAAGCAGATTTAGTGACCAGTGGGTTGATAGCTTTCCTTTACCAAAGACGGAAATAGTTTCTCCTCTTTAGTATGTCAAAATCTGTTTGCAATTTCAGTAAGTGCAATAATCATAATTTTGAATATATTGAATATATTTTGAATATATTACAGAAAAATAGTCATGTAAATTAAATAATTAATTTTATTTCTGTTTTTCAGGAGAAGTTGATGTGGACTGGTCCGTCTCTGATAAAGACTTAGAGGTAACACAGACAATCAAATTCTTCTGTAATTCTTTATATTGATGCTCATTAACAAACAAAGCAAGATAAATGTGATTGAAAATCCCTTCTGTGGTGTTTGTGTGAGACCATAAGCAGTGTCCTCCCATGGGAGGAAGGAGTTCTCAAGTTGCGGCCAGCACAGAGGCAGGAAGGGACAGGGATGCCGGTAGCTGGAATGCCTCTGTGATTCTGCAAGGAGGACATAATCTCTTCCTTTCTGGTCTCTTCAGAGGCCCAGAGATGTTTCGTGGCAGCCTGGTCCCATTGTCAGGGGGCACTGGGAGCCAGTGGTGTGTGGTGCTTTCCCAGGGTCGGGCTCAGTGCAGGGGTGGGTGTGGGGAGGCTGCAGCCTGGAGTTCCCATGCAGGGTGCTGGAGCATCCAGGAGGAGTGAGCTTCGGCTGCCAGGTCCAACTCCTTCCCTTTTTCTTTCCAAGGTCCAGTAAAGCTGATGCAATCAAGTAACATTAACAAAGTCTTTCCCTGAAGAGAAATGGTATTTTTATAACCTTCCCCATTCACTCATCGAAAATTTCATTTATTTTTTTAAAACTTGTGATGTTTACTAGGCAATGAAGGTTGTAGATAGGATTTTCAATTCTGTCTGTCTGCACAGAAAGTATGTGTGAGGTCACTGAGAGACAGTTGTTTCCAGCTTCTTTTTTTTTTCTCCTTTTTTTCCTTTATAAATCTTTCTTTACAAGTGCAAATTACAGATTTGGTCCAGACTTGTTTAGCATTGTATTTTGTCCAAGTAGTTTTCTTTAATGTGTGCAAGGGAACGTGTAACTTGCATTTGCAATTAATGTTAGTTATATTCTTATTCTGGGGAAAATTCCAGTTTGTCATGACATAGCACAGTGAGTAAAAGTGTCTTGCCTAACTGAGGGAAAGCAAAACTTCATAACTGCAGTTTTAAAAAACAAAAAAGAATGTCCTGAAGTAGCAGTTTGAACAAGAGCTTCTTCCAGACAATGCAGATTTCTCTGTAGTGGAATTACCCATTCCAGACCTGTATGTGTAAACTGTACTTGTGAAACATTAGATATCTGACTGATCACTGCCAGCAGTGACCTTTACAATTCCCAGTTCTAGCAAACACCAAAGCACAAAATCTCAGGTGATAAATGCGTTTCTCTCCCCATTTCTTACCAGGCCCAGATCTCCAACTACGCCAGGGTGAGGCACAGCAGCACAAGGTACTACACAGCTGACAAAAACATCACCAGCAGGAACTGCAACAGACCAGGACATTTGTCCAAGAACTGTCCCACTCCAAAGGTAAGTGAAAGACTTAAATCACTCTTAGATGCAGCTGGTTTTCCTAATAGTCACTTGCACTTGCCATTAGAAGCTTTTCTTCAGTGGTTTATCCTTTCTTTGAAAGGTTGCTCTCAGTTGCAGAATACCTTGCACAAGGTCAATTTACTGTATAAAATTATCCGTCTGTTTGGGGAGGTCATTGATTTTATTGTTTTTATAAAAGAAAAATATACAGAATCATATCATAGAGAATCATAGGGAAAGGTTTGGGCTGGAAGAGACCTTAAAGCTTGTCTCATTCCACCCCCCTGCCATGGGCAGGGACACCTTCCACTAGACCTTGCTGCTATAGACTGAGCAAAAAAGGAGTGAAGTGCAATACAGAAACATCTTATTTTCATATTGTAAAAACAGTTTGAAGATGTAAAATATTTTTCAATTGTATTTTCAACAAGGAGAACCTAAGGAATCCAAAAAACAGCCTTAGTAAATAAATGGAGGCAGATATCTGTATAATGAACTATGATATGAATAATATTAAAAATCATAGACGAGACGAAACTGGAGCTAACTTTAAGCAGCTCAAAGAGATGCCAAATATTGAGAAGGTTTGTCCCAGGGTTAGCAGTTTAAAAGTCAGTCTCTGAACCGTGAAGAAGTGGGGGCACTCACGTGAGAGCCTGAATTTACCAGCCCCCACAACGGAATCTGTAGGACCCTCAGTCCCCTGGGCTGTCATCCATGAGGGGACACGGAGTGACTGCATCCCATCCACCCTTGGTGGGAAATACACTCACTCACTGGGAGAACTGGATTTACAGAGATACAGACTTGGCCTCAGAATACTTTTCTGCACATTGTATTTGCTGAATTGTGTAAGTCACGAGGCTGGGTTGGGCTGAACCCAGCTGGCCCCAGGCACCTACCCAGCCACTCAACCACAGAAAGAAAATCTCATGGATCGAGGTAAAGACAATGTAGGAAGTGAAGAAAAAAACCCTGTGATGCAAAACCCTCTAAGATCATGGAGTTCCAGTTTTCCCCCAGCACTGCCAAGCCCACCACTAACCCATGTTCCCAGATACCACAATCATTGTCACTGTGTTCACTGAGCACAGACCACTGGCACTGGTCATTCAACAAGCACTGCAGAGACAAGGTCCAAATCAAGAAGGTCCAGGGAGTCTGTGGAATCACAGCTTTGAGTTTTACTCTATGCATGTTCTTGCTCCGCTTGGATTCCTTGATGAAACACAACATCAAGTCCTAGGAAGCCATACGCACTTACTTGAGGTGGTTTCTTCTTAATTTCCTCTTTTGATTCTTTTTTTCTTCTATCTTTTCAAACGTTGTCACATGATTCTTTTTTTGTTTCTCCATAGAAAGTTCCTCCTTGTTGCCTGTGTGCAGGAAAAGACCATCTGCAGCATAGCTGCCCAGCACGTTTCTGTCTGAACTGCTGTTTGCCTGGGCACTATTTCAGGGAATGCCTGGAGAGAGCCTATTGGAACAAACACTGCAACCGCTGTGACATGAAGGGCCACTATGCTGATGTGAGTATGGCCCGTGGCAGAGCTCAGTCATCACTGGCTCTGTGTTTGTCAAACACTGAATTTACAGTCTCTTTGTGTTTCTTTCATTTTACATACTGTGTGTTTATGTAAGTGTATGAAAATGTTGTGGTTAGTCTTTACCTAACACTATCCCAGTTTTTGTGGAGAATGGTTGAAAAAAACCAAACCAAAGTGGTGTAAACACTCGGTCTTCAGTTTAGTTGGGGTGGAGAAAAACATCCTCGTTTCTGTGGAGTGGAAGATCTAGGGAGGTTGAAATCAGGAGACACAGCATGCTGCAAGCATGCTAGCAAGAGGTTAAGAGTAACTCTGTTTCTCCAAGAGCTCCAGATATGTTTTTTCCCTATGATCAGTTATTAATCAATTATAGTATTATTAGAGAGGAGCAGTTTGAAGGCTTTGGTTTTTATATGATCTACTTAAGTAATTCACAGGGAGATTAAACGTATTTTTCTCTTTCTTTCACTCTTTCTCTCTCTCTTATATAATATTATTATGGTTTTATATGTCACAAAAATTCAGTCCTATATGTAGCAATCAACATTTTATGCTATTTTTTTCCTCAAATTAAACACAAAAGGTGAGGATAAAAGGCAAACTGTGATAACATCAGCATACATTCACACTTCATTGAGTATCAAAAGATAATGGCCTATATGTTTGTCTTTCAAATACACCTGTGTGGTGCTAGGTTTTTTGAAATTCAGAAATACTTAAATCTCCTTCTAAATGTGTCCTCCCTGCCTTTATTTTTTCTATTTGGTCAAAGAGTGTGTTACAGTCTCAGCACAGACCGTGGTAGTACGTGGGATGTGTGGCGGACACTCCGCACATTTGGAGGTTTTTCTTATGATATTTGAATGTTTGAATAATATTGGAAATTCAAATTCAATCTTTCTCTTCTAGCTGTACTTTTACTTATAGCTAATGTGCACACAATACCTTTAAAGAATGTGAATGGCACATTTCTGCACCCCTGGTCTGGTCGGCAGAGAGACAAAACTGTGGTCTGAAGCATCTTTTCTTTACCACCGTTTCTCTTTTATACTTTTTATGACGTGAGATCTCATGAACTGATGTTCTTTTCTGTAAGGAACTACAAGTCCTTTATCATCCAAAATTTTAAATCCCACCTGAGTTGTGCTGGTTATCAGGCACATCACAGCATGTATTTTTTCTGCTCATTAGGTCCACCTTAAATCAAAAGATTTGTCTTTGAAATTTTGGGCAGTTCTCTTGCGCTCCTGCATGAGGCCACCTAGGCCGTGCACACTGGAGTGTCAGAGCAATATCTCTCCTGCCCTGTCCTCAAAGAGAAAGTCGGCATGACAGAACAAAGGCAAAGCAATCAAAACCAACAGTAAATCTTTCCTGTGAGGCCAACAGGTGATCGAGACACAAAGGAACAGGACAAGGCTGCTGCTGTTGGCTTAAAGGTTGGGTTTTTTTGCATCTGAGATGTTCATAGTGGAAGAAACTGCTTTCCCAAACTGAAACCTTTCTTGGTGGAGAGGATCACCAGGGAAGCTGTCTGGAATTGAAGAGAAAGTGAGGATTACCATGAACCTGTGAGTGCAAGCCTGTTACCAAAACAGGGTAATGATTGCACAAAAGCTTCGGAGGAATGTGAAGGTGAAATGACCCAGTTGGTGATGGCAGTGAGACACCTCATACTTGGTGCCTGAGTGGTAACTGAGTGGCAAATACAAGGACAGTGTGTAGTTGGGGTCCCAGAGAGAGCTGCAGGTCCAGGCCCACCAGCCACAGGCACTGAGCCAGTGGGCAGGAGCCACAGCGGCAGCACGTTGCGATGGGTGTGTAAATATGATATACATGGGGGGATTCCAGGCTGCTTTTGTGAAGGAAATCCCACTTCTTGGGGATCTCTGAAGTTCTTCAAAGGAGCAGGTTGACAAGCATGTGTGTCAGCATGATCCAGTTGACATAGTCTACAAATTCCAAAAGATGTTTGACAAAGTTCCTGACCAAAAGCTTTTAAGGAAACTAAACAGGCATGGAGTAAGAGGATAAAGGTGGGATATGCTACTGTGACATGGGAAAGGGTGAACAATGGGTGACAAGATTTGCTGAGAAGACTGAATTGCTTAGAGAGTCATTGCTGTGAGCCAACTGTGAAGAACTGCCCGAGGACTATAATTATTGGAGGGAGAACACAGTAAGATGGCAGATGAACTTGAGCAGCAGTAAATGTAAAGTAAAATACCAGGGAAAATAATCACATCTTGCTATATGAAAAGATAGGTTCTGAGCATTACTATTCAGGATTCAGATTATAGTTGTGAGATATGATCCCACAAAAAATCAGGTTAGCCTTCACAAGCTGTAATAAAAAAGAGATAGTGAAATGTTAGGAATCATCAGAAAAGCAAGGGGCACCTTGGCACAACTTTGGTCCCTCTCCTCTGCATCCCTCAGCACAGCCACAACTCCTCAACTGGAAGGGAAGTTACAAAGGGAAGGGTATTTGAACAGCTTCAGAATCATCTGTGATGGGAGGCAGTGGTCCAGAATCAGTTGTTTATTGTTTCTTCCAGCACACCTGACACTAGGAGCCACATTGGGAAAAGACAGGAGGAGGTGACTCTCTGTGCAGTTGTTACTAGACCTGTGAGCCTCCTTAGTGAGCGATGCAAATCTGCTCTTCCTCCAGAGGAAATGGGAGCAGTTCATGGAAGAGAAATCACAGAATCCTGCAACACCAGGTTGGAAGGGACCAAGACAGCCCAGAATGCTCTCTGGGCAAATCCTATGAGTGTCCAATGCTGGGGAATCCACCTCTTCCCTAGGGAGATGAATGTTCTCGTTGTGAAAAGTCTTTTCCTGTGTCCAACTGGAATCTCCCCAGGAGTAACTTGTAGCCATCACCCTTGTCTTTCCCATATGACTTCTTGTAAAATGGGAATTCTCATCTACTTGTTATTGAACATATGTTGTCAAATGCTTTGGATGCTCAAAGGAAGTTGTAATTTGTCTTTCCCAGCAAGTTCACTCCCTTTTACTGTGACACAGAGGATGTAGGAAAGGCTCCTGTACACAGTCTGTCTGTCAGAGTGACTCTCTGCAACCTCATTTTTATCCAGAAGTGAACATGATGCATCTCAAGGTGCTTCACCTGGTTCGGTTAGAAAACATTGAGTTATTTAAAACATTTACAGGGTCATACATTTATGAGCTGTTAGGTTGGTCTCTTTCCCTGAGAGAGCACTGAGAATGGATGGAGTCCTCTTAGCTGGAGCTGTGTTGGAAGCAGCCTGGCCTTGTGTGGTTTCCTTGGGAGGGTCATGGGAGGAGACATTTGGGCAGGTTCAGTGGCAGTTCAGTGGATGTCATGATCCTCCTGGTCAGTGTACCTCATCTGCCAGCAGCAGGGCTGGGAGAAGGACTCTGTGAACAGGATGATGTTGCAGGGAGCAGACAAACAGGGCAGTGTCTCCATATGTACCTGGGAAAAAACAGCATGTGGGTGCTCAGTGAGCCAGCTAGGTTCAACCAGTAGCTGGCAGCCAGCAGTGCCCGATGCCCTGCAGCCACACTGTGCCTGATGGCCTGGGGGCCTCATTTCCAGTGTCCTAAACACCCTGTCAGCAGCACTCCTTCCAGGGAACCAGACAGATATATCAGTTGGCATCTTCTCCATGTTTCCTGACACTTTCTCTGGCTGTGCAAGCCACCATTGGCCTCTTCTCTCCCGGGAAATTATGCCTCTGTTGTTTCTAGAACCTGTGCCACTGCTCACCATGGGGACGTGGCCACTGCTGCAGGCTGGGATGGGGCTGGAGGTGCAGGGGTGGATCCACAGGTGTGGCTGGTGTCCCTGTGGCCAAGTGGCCTACTCCCACTGACGGCACCACAGGCCCCCAGCCCTCCCCTGGGCAGAGAGCGCAGGGTTTGCCCTTTCTCCTTCGTTCCCCAGCACCATTCCCCATCCTTCACACCTCTGGCATGTCCATGTCCACCCAAGGGTGAGTGTAAGTCCACGTTACCAACAGCAGGGATGGTGCCAGCAGCTACTCAGCTCTGCCTGCCTGGCACTGGCACCGGCGGCCGTCTGCGCCAGCAGCGTGGGGAGAGGTCTCGACATCTGCTCGTGCAGAGTGGTTTTGAAGGGAAGCATTGTGTGTTTTCATGGCAGTTCCCATGTGGAGGTGATGAAAAGTGTGTGTTTTGGCAAATCTTTTGTTTTATTGTGGTGGCTTGCGGCGGGGCAGCTCCAAGCAGCCGCTGCTGCTTTGACAAAGCACCAGAGGATTCTGTTAAAAAGTTGTGTTTAGTAATTGTAGTCGTCGTGTCAGACCATAACTGACTCAGAGCTGAAGGATTTTTGCGAGATGAGTAGCTGTGCCAGCAGGGACCCAAGTCTCCTGGGCCAGCCGCGCTCTCATTAAGATTTGCCGCTAGCCGTGGCGGTGTTCGGCAAGTATGTGACGTGCATGCTGTTATTGTATGCTTGGCTTGTCAGCCTGCAGCTTTCTGACACTCACTTATGTCACTCTTTATTCAGAGACGAAGAAGCTTTTGATAATTTGACAAGACAAGCTCTTAAACGATCTAGGTCATGGCCTTCACTGTCTGTGATTGTGAACATATTTCCTGAAAGCCCTGTCACTCATCACAGCTACATTTTCTCCCGGGGAGCCGCGGGCCCGTCCCGGTCTCCTGTCAGCGCGTGCATTTTGGTTATTCATACGCCAAATACAGTAGTGTGGTTTTTCCTTCCCTTTTCCGGCACTCGCATGTTAGCGGGGCTAATCCACTCCCCCGCGCCCGCGCCCCGCAGGGCCAACTTCGAGGGCCCTCTCGGCAGACGACCGGCCGAGGGGAGCGGAAAGGAGGAAAGGCCGCTTAGTGCCGGTTTTGTGTTTGTTCATTGTTGTGGAAATATGAGAACTGGTGGCAAGGGCTTCGTCTATTGAGCACTCAAGTCCCGGTCTGCTGTCAGGGGCTGTTTGAGATTGAGTGTTTTATTTTCTTTGATGTTCACATTGGAGAAAGGGAAGTGGGAATTAAACAACAGATGCATTAAGCTGTTGTTCTGGTAAAACAATAATTAGCACCTGATAAAATTCAGTACGGGTCAAAACATGCAGCACCCAGCCCCGATTCACCGGTGTGGCACCCAGCGCTGGGTCAGCCACCCATCCACGCTGAGTGGACGTGGTCCGAGGCAACAGTGGCATGCATTTGTGGAAATAATGGCCCAGTGCTCGCGTGGCCAAAGGTGTGGGCAGGTGGGGGGACGTACCCCTTGCCTGTGCATGCAGCAGCTGCGCAGTGGCACTGGCACTGCCCTCAGGAGTAGGCACTTTTTGTGCTGGTACATCTATGTGCAAGTAGGGTCAGACCACTGGGGCAGGAAATAAATACAATTTTATTTTAATGTACTTCATCACACTGCCAATAGTAACTGTGTAGTGCAAGGGCTTCTCTTTAAATGAGGGCTGTTCATGGCTAAGTTCTTCGAAATAAATAAGGAAGATCACAGGTTTGGTAGCAGTTTTGTTTGGCTATGGTCTCTTCCATAGCAAACCCTCTTGCTTCATTTGAGGAGCCAGTATTTGGTAGTAGTTGTTAATTATACTTTTTGTCATTCCACGATAGAAGATGCAGACAATAACCATGAGGTGATGGGAGGTAGCAGGTTAAAAGCATCACCTCTCAAAAACCATTGTTTAATAGTCGCCCCTCCTCAGCTATTGTACCCAACTTCTTAATGGTGAGCAGTATTACCCCAAGTCACCATCTGAATGAAGGGATATGCTTAGACAATCTTCCCTCATCACCATCTTCTTCCTTGACTCTCTTTTGTTTTCCCACCCCCTTAAATCATCCTTAAGGATAAACCCCACCACTGGACAGCACTGCAGATGCACCGGGACTGCACCTCTCCCAGAGTTTTAACAAGAGCTCTGCCAACTGTGGTTCCCACTCTGAGTTACAGATTTTCACTCAAAGTGATGTCATTGTGTCCAGACTGAAAAAAATAGCCAACCAAATGATTATTCAAAAACAAAGTAATTTTTATTATTATGAGGATTATTAAATAGCTGTCATGTGAGTAAAGGTCATACCACGGAGTGGCATTTTGCCAGTATGGGACAACTCGTTGATTGCGATTTTTCAACCATATTAGCCTGGGCACACTGTGGTAATCAAAAACTATCCAGAACTAATGTATAAATAAATGCCTGCTACCCCTGAGCCAGACCAGCACAGCCCTCCGGCACAGCTTAAGCCTCTTCAGGTCTGAGGGAGATGCTGAGGTGTCTGGTACAGTATTTTACAGGTTAGAGAGTGTTTATGTGTCGCACCTCTGAACCCTGTGTAGGTTAGGGAAGGAGGACAATCCTTTTGTTTGCACTCAAAAACAGCTCGAGTATGTTCAAACCATCAGATCCTCAGTGAGGAATGTGATGTCCTTCACACATTTCCTTTATAGAAACATTAATATAAAACTCAAATATTTACACGCATTATTTGAGTAAGAGGAGAAATGTCGAACCATTACACAGAACAGATTGTAGATTTTTCTGCAGAAAATTGTGTTACTGGTGGAATGAATAATAAATAATATCATTTCCATCACATGCGGGAAAAACATGCAGTATGTGCCATAGGGGGACTGGTGAAAACTTGGATTTTATTTTGAGAGATACTGGTTAAAGTGTGGGGTCTTTTTAATTAACACGCTCCATCAGAATAAAAGAAGGCAGGAATTTAGGCGTGAGCAAAAAATTTATTTGAAATGTAAAGAAATGTTAATAGTACTCCTTTGTGAGTAGTCGTGAGGCTTCAAACGGTTGAAATTGCAGCTGCAGCATGTTATGGAGAAGCTATGGAATAACTCATATTTCTTCTTAAAATACTGAAACTGGAGCTTGGCAAACCAAATTGCTAATTGTTTAAATCACTAAGGAGCAGTTCTAATAAGAGAGTAAATGTTCTAAACAGAAGTGAAAGCCCTCCACTGCAGTAACTGTATGCCGAAATGACAAAAAGTGACACAATTTCCACGTCTGTCTGTGGCTCAGGGGCCATCACAAATTTTGTACATTTTGTAAAAGCATTAAGAACCCCTGAGAGAGTGACCTCAGCCTCAGTGACCAGCAACACATTGTGATTTTGTTTAAAGATCCATATTTCCCTTTTTCCTGTCTCTCATGTGTCCCTCAGATCTATTGTGTCACTGCTATGACTGAAAAACCTGCTCTGAAATTTTTTTTTTACAAAAGGATTTAATATGTGATTTTTTTTTTTTTTTACTTCGGATTAGATGTCAGAGTCTGGCAATTTAAAAAAAAAAAAATTAAAAAAAAAGGCAAGCAAGCCATTGTAAAAATAGAAACATTAAAGCAATCTGTTATGGTTCTTGTTTACAACTCATCTGACACGAGGTTGCTGAGGATTATTACGTGTAACAATTATATTTTGATTAGGAAAGAGATATGTACAAAAAAGATAAAATATTTCTGTTCCTACATGAAAGGAAGGCACCCTGTGATTTAGTTTCCAGAGCATTATGTAAATTTAAAATGTCAGAAATGTAGAATTTAAATCTGCCCCTGTTTGTTTTGCAGCATTAATGCACCCTACAGTCACGGACACACTGCTCTCACAAACTTCTGCCCCTCGGAGAAGAAGGGCAGAGAGAAAACTGTTACTGGCTTTCTGACAATGGCAGGGAGTGTGTTAAACCAGTGTAAAATTCAATTAAACTGTCTAGCCAGGTTTTTGAAGCTGAAATGCAGACCCTTTCAGTTAAGCTTCTTATTTTCCTGTGACCGACACCAGTGGATACTGTGTTATGCCAAAACCAACAGGCTGTAAAGCACCTTGTTTCATGCTCCTAGCTGATCAATATTTTTATTTTCCAGGCTTGCCCAGAAATATGGAGGCAGTATCACCTAACAGTAAGTAGAAACACCTTTTTTATTTTCTTCTACACCCAACCTATTTACTCCTCTGTGAACTGCTGACCATAAAATATAGACAAGCATCTTCTGTGAGAAGATAATAAACATCTGAAGAGTTTTTGAACTGAAGAAGGCAATGAAACACTGTCACTATTTTTTAAACATCTCTAGAATTCTGATTTTTTTTAATACTGTAATAATCAAATGAGTGCCTTGCTTTTCTCTTCTCAATGACCACATTTACACATAGAAAGAGGGTTACATTTTAAGTTGGGATGCATAGCAGGAGCAATAATCCCATCTCAGATATCCCAGATGCTGGTAATTAATCACTCTGTGTGACAAAACTTTCTTCTTAAACCAGTAAAATAAATCTCAGTTAGAGTGGAGATGGCAATTTGAAGAAATAAACTCAAACTTTTGCAGATAATTTATAATTGGTCAGAATATAGCTGTGACTGCTTCTTTGGCCTGCATTAGTTGATGTTAAATCTCTGAAACAATAAAATACAACTTTGTGAACTGTACCACTGTATTACTTAAGGTTTTTCCTCCTATGTAAAATAGAGATAAAAATAAAACAAATGCATACAAATTTGGCTAATATCGAAACCTGTTACGATATTTACCCAGTTAAGAAAATATTCCATGGATTGGTGTCACAGGTCTTGAATATATTATTTTCTAAAACTGTCATACATAAAATCCCCTTTAAAGATCAGGGTTTTGTTGTCCCTCTGAAGCTTTTCTGTCATCGCTCCCCAGATCGACCTCGCACGTATTTCGCTGTTACAGATAATTAAGCCCCACTCTCTGCTCAAAACAAAGTAGAAAAGTTTCTCCATTACTTTTCTTTCGGGTCTTTCGCTTTTTCTCTGGAGCAGTAGAGGGGATGTGCTTTATAATTTGTTCCTCCACCTCTTCGTGGCAGCGGAATGCTCTTTTTTCTGCTTTTTTGCTTCTAAATTCAATGAATAGGAGAAATCTGCACTTAAAACCTCACACTTGTGTTTTGTTCATAAAGACTTTAACACAAAGATCTGCTCTGGAAATCGTGCACCCTTCCTGAGAATTTACTTTTAAACAGAATTGGTAAAGACTTTTTGTTGGTTTTTTTTAAAAAAAAAAACCATTATGAGCAAAAGCTACATTCACTAAATATTTTTGTTTGCTTTTTTAAAACTGGATGAAGAAAAAGGTAAATGCTATCTTTCATTACAATCCCTGAGGGTACATGTAAGAACAATTTCTGAAATGTTTATAATACTTGGAACTTAATAATCTGATAGGTATGTTTGGTGCAGTAATATCTTATGTTTTGGTTTTTACTGAGAGAGAAGATTTAATTTAATTTTAGTCTCACCTGCCACTGAAAATTCCTCAAAAAGTGAGTTGCCATCAACACTCAGAAAATATTTATTTCTGTAAAAAAAGTGTGGAGTAGCTTAAATCTGACCAAGTTGTTACTAGGCCAGATTTTGAGGTATCTTGAGATAGAAAATTTTTGCTGTGGATTTTGTAGTAAGCATTCAGAGTTTACATTTAATTTAGTATAAAGCTAAAAAATGTATGTCAGAAAAAGCTCTTGTTAGAAAATTAGTGGTTACAAATTTGAGTGTATTATTAAAAACATTTTTAAATTCATGGTGCATTTTAAGAGCATTTTAGAATGTGGTCAAATATGGGCACACAAAGATTAATTGGTATCAAGTCAGACTGTAGCTTCTGATAAATATTTTTTTTATTTTTCAGTGAACTGCAGATTATCTGAAAAAAATCCACATTTCTGACATGTGGGAAATGCTTTGCACACCTCCATTTTTTGCATGGGAAAAGTCCCGTTGGCTCAAAGTTACATTAGCAGTCAGATTAAGCCTGGAATTTAAAAATTTGTGTGGTAAAAGACGTGCTCAATATTTACAATAAGTAAATTGAAAGAAACTCCATTATCTGAATTGTTTAAAAGTGTGAGTCCTGGCTTTCATTACTCCCTTTAAATATTCTCTTTTGCACCCAAAGCAGAACAGAAGTAAATAATGTTCTGGCAAGAATCAAAACTTCTGTGTTAGAATAATGCATGTTTTTTATATATTATATATATTTTTATAGGATCATAACAAAAAGCCATGATTTTTTAACTCTGATATCAGCATATTAATATTTCACTTTGAAATTAGCGTACAATTTTCCTATCTTAGAACAGATATTTCAGGACAAACAGGATAACAGCTTAGGGAAAAATAGGAGAAGTTTAAAATTAAAATGCTGTTGTGCTATTGCACGCGGAGGCTGCCCAGTCCTTGGGGACCACAGGAAGCTTTTCCTGCACTTCAGCCATGGATACAACCACTAGATTTAAACTGGTTTTCATAAATTGGTGGTGAGCGTCCCTCATGCAGGTCCATCTAGTGCAGATCAACCTGGGCATCAGGTTTTGTGATAAAACACCATTTTTTTTGGCATCACTCACAAATGACCACCACAGTTTGTCCAAATGTTTCACGTTCTATAAAGTATTTTTAGTTAATTACTGTGAATGCTGGTGAAGAACCACACGGCCTTCCACCTCTCTCTTTTGTGAGGCTTTTGGTTATTTTACTCATTTTCCAGTGCTTTCCTAGGAGATGGACTGCCATCTATTGACTCCTCAGAGCCCCTGCATGGTGCTTGGGGGGACTGGAACAATGACTCTATAACAAGCCCATTCTGCTCCTGGGGATGGTGGTGGAGTTTGTTGACGTTGGCCGTGGTGACACATTTGGGCACATTACGAATAATTTGTTATGTGAGCAGAAATGTCTTATTCCAACCAAAACAGACTCTCAGAACAAGGAATCTTAAAAAGAAATGGCAAAAAGAATTATAACTGGAATATTTTAATTTGCCTTTTGATGGGAAAAAAATATTATCATATGGTATTCAATAAAACTTAAGTCTAAGGTCTCTGTGATAATCAGAGCATTATAAGTGGGTGAAGTTAGTTTCTTTAAACTTGTTCTTTCAACTATTTTAACTAAAATTATTCTGGAAAAAAAAAAAACAACAAAGTCAGCAGAACAATCCAATTCCCACTGTGGTTTAAAATAATATTTAATAACGTCTTTAAGATGGTGATTTGAAACTTCTACACATCATTTGCATTGTGACTGCTCTCTGTATTTCTTCTGTATCAGAGAAGGGAAATTACATTTGTCAAAACATACTTCAAGTTTTTCTTCATGTAGGTATCCATTTGCAGTAAATTGGTTGGTTTTGATACCCACTTATGTTTATCAAAGGGGCTATTGTCAATCAAATAATAGGACAAAGACTTCTTTGGCAGATTCAGGATGAACAGTTTTGATCGTAGCTTACTGCAGTGTTAATAATACGTATGATTATTTGGAGGCCTTGTTGAGCTCTTTGTTCTGGGTTATGGGGAAGTTTAGCTTACAACTTTGCCTTTCTAAATGCCAGGTGCTCCACAAACCCAGAGAAACATGACCCATGCACCACAGGACATGCAATCACATCCCCTCTCCACACTGAAGATACAGGGCTGCTTTTTCACCCTCAGAGCACTTGGCTCTTTCTTGTCGTTTCAAATTTCAGTTATAGAAGTAGAGACATTTATTATTTATTTTGAGTTCAGGCCAGGTTATAGCCCTCTTACTACAAACAAAAAAGATAAACCCTAAATAACCCTAAAAAAGTCAGTGGAAAAACTTGTGAGAAGGCGGCACTCCACGATTTTCATTTTTTTGGTACAGTTTTGCAGTTTATTCTTAAAAAAATGCATTTTCCCTCCAAGATTGACCTGCTGCCTGTTCACCTCGCTGGGTGCCCAGTGGCATCTCTGTCCTCGGCAGGTCATGCAGTTCAGGGGCAAAGCTGGGGGTCCAGCACAGGTCCTGTGGGGACAGCCCTTCTCCCCACTGCTGTCAGTGCCACTGTCCTGGTGCCAGTGTCCTGCCACTCCGGGCTGGCCTGCCGCTCCGGCTGGCCTTCTAGGGAGCTCCGTGGGGTGTGTCCCATGATCACCCTGTGGTCACCCCTGGCAGAGCGACCCCATGAAGCTGCTGCGAGCGGCCGCATTTCCACCCAGCAGGTGACTCAGCAGAGAGAAGAGGGCATTTATTTATTTTCAGTGCATAGTGAACCTGCTTTGCTCTGGGCCTGAAGCTGCACTTGTGCCATGATCCCCTCGGTGCAGCTCAGACTCCCCGGCAGTGCTGGGGGCACCCAGGGGAGGTGCACAGGGCCCCCTCAGCATGTGTTGGTGTCAGATGGAAAACGATCTCACCACATTTGCATTGTCAGGGCGGCTTGTGCCATACAGGAATGGACATGGTCGGTCTGTCTTAGAAGCAGGATGTGGATACCCTAGGAATGAACTTTGAAAGTGTTAGAATCTTCCTTGGTAAGAAACAAGTGAGTAAAGAAATTCTGTCCCTAAAATAGACAGAGCAGGGGTTTTATTTTCCTGATGTGTTTCTCAGTGTTGATGTGTGTGTTAAAACATGGATCCTGCTGGGCCTAGGTGTTTTCTTTCTGTAGGGATTACTCATTTTTAATAACCCCTTCCTGCCTCAGTACCTCTCCATCCCCCATGCCCTGCCTTCACCAGTCTCATCTGTGTGAAAGCTCCCAGGCCAAGATGGCCACCAACAGAGTTTTAAAACCATCAGAATTTTTAACTAGCAGAAGCTATCATTTACCACTCTTTTTGACAGTTTGTTAATCTTACTCTTAATCCACTTACATAAAGGAAGGTGAACCAGGAACTGACTGGTTTGGCCCCTGTGTGTAAAGGACATGAAGGGACAATGCATCTTTTGTGTTTAAATTTTGCGCTCAGATTTCTTTGTGTGCATTATTAAAATTCCTTGTGGCCTGCCACTTTTTTCCTGAAATAAAAATATAAGTTATGTCCCAGAAAGTCAATTTTTTTAAGGTATGACTTTCAGAAATGGAAAATTTAAATTACTACAACCCTGACAAAAAAATGTATAAGCTTGAGAGAGAGAGAGAGCACATTTGGTTTTCAGAGGGGTGTGTTTTTTTAGGTGAGGGAAGGGATGGATTTAGCAGTATTTTCGGTAGGAGGTCAATCACTAGCTTCCCTGCAGCCCTGGCCGTGACACGGCTGCAGGACTCTGCTGACCATGGCATGACACAAGGCCAGGGACTGTGGGATCAGTGCACTCCTCTGGAATGCTTCTACCACCTGGCTGATTCCTCTCCAGCTGTTTTAAGGCTATTTCTAGTAACTGGTAAAAACACTACCTCGTTTATGAGACAGGTCGTGTATTTCTCATATTTCAAAATCCCAGGGCGGCCCCTTGCGTGACAAGGCTTCAGTATCCATTCAGCAGGATATTTTACAGGGAAGGCAACCCAGAATTCACAGGGATATGGATTTAGGGTAAAGATGACTCTGGTTCTTGTGGGGTTTGGGGAGAGACAAATGCATGGAGCACGACATTGTCCCCACACCTGCTCAGAGGTACTTGGGTTCACGAGGATTTCCTGCCCTCAGAGAAGGTGCTCACCTCACTAGCTGGGGGAGGAGAAGGGGCAGAGCTTGGCCAGCAACAGGCAGATATTTTGATTTTAAACCATCAGTTTGCACTGTCCAAGCTTGGGCCCTTTTGCAAGTGGTTTTTAGTGTCAGAGATGCCCTTGCCATGCTGTCCGCCTTGCACAACTGTCCTGGAGAAAACCAGCATGTCAGAGGGGGTCGGCATGCTAGGCAGGAGGATTTTACTACACATAATGTTTATTTTCCCCTAATAGTTGTAATTTGCCCTCTGTTACCGTTCTCTTTCAAGTCTCACATATTTTTTGAGAAACCTCAACGCCAAATCTTTTCCTATTGCAAAAAAATCACATTTCATAAAAGGCAGCATACCTTTCTGATAGCTTTTTTTTTTTCACAGAAAACAAAGAGAGTTTCAGGTCTTGAAACAAATGCTAATTTTATGAATTCAAAGCACATGCTGTAGCTTTTGGTACAAAAGCATACTAGCTAAGGGTTCTTTCTCAATTTTTACTTGGAAGCTGTGTTTAAAATATCACGAGGAAAAGAAGTAGCTTTAGTAACCTTACATAGTTATGTAACATGTCCTGCAAGGACCGAAGCAGGCATTTTTAGTGGGATGCAAGACCTTCCAGCAGCACAGGCCTAAACTGCTACTTACCTTCATCGTGTATTAACCGTGGTGGGAAGTGTCCTGCTTTCTCTGACCTCTATCTGTCCTGTGCTCTTCCCCACTTCTTCCCCAGAAAACAAAATAAAAAGTGCTTTTAATTTGAGTGTTAAAGACCGATTACATCTTGACCAAAAATTGCATTTCGGTATGTTTCTGGAAGCAGTCTGGGAGTGGGGAGGGAGTGGAATAGAAAGCTGAGCCAAGTAATTCCCATTTCCCTGATTTTGGGGTTCCAAATAACGTTGTAGGGGTGTTTAGCTGGGAGAGCAGCATCCCTTAGAGAACCCCTACTGCAGTGCGTTCATGTGGTGTCAGGAACCACATTTGCTGCAAAAGCAATGTCTTTTGGGTCTGCCTCTGAAAGGGAAAGGGAGAAGAGCAGGAGATGGAAATCAATATATTTTAACATTTTAAATCTGGTTGTCTGACCCCTGCATGCCTGGGACACTGTTTGTGCAGTATGTGACATTTGGTGACATGTGTCCCTCCAACCCAGCACACCGTAAAACCAGCAAGGTTTGGGTTATTTTTGAGATTCACCAAAGCTGTTGGATGAGAGGTTAATTAATCAAACAGGATAGTCAGGGAAGTTTTGCTGCTAAAATGTCTCCCCTCCATATACTCAACCACAGTTCTTTTAAGGGAAAGGATTAAGACGATCTTTTCTTTAATGCTTACAAATTTGGCAGAAAAGTTTCACCTCTCTTTCCTTTAGTTTGAAAAGGTGAATCTACATAAGTATTTAAATAATTTTTACTATTTCAAGTATTAACTGTGTAAATAAGGAAGATAGAATTTTCAAGCTAAAATGAGGTTTCCAATGCATTTTAAAAATGAGTAAGAAAAAAAATTGTGTTTTTCTGTGCCCTCTTTCTGCAGTCAATGCCATATATGAATACTCAAAGTTCCTATATTCTGAAAATTACTCTTCCAAACTTGCTATGAAGATTACTTTTTTAAGTTTTAGTAGAACTTAGAGCTGGTTTCAAAATTCCATTGGAAACATCATCTGTGATCTAGCAGACATTTTAAGATGTAAAAAAAATCACACTTGCACATAGGTAACACAAAAAAGGATTTTGATATATTTTTCTATTGCAAAATGGAAAATATGTAAAACGTTACTAAATCTGTTTGCACTGTGTGGTTTATCCTGCCAGTGATTCGTATGTCAGAGCAGCCCAGAGCTCCTGCCAGTGAGACAGTAACTTCCTCAAGTTATGCTCGATCATGTTAATAATCTACGGCTTAGGATTCCCTAAAAATATTCACTGATTTAATTCCGAGAGAGTCTATCATGTCAATGATATTAATTCATCTTGTTAGGTCCTGTCATGTGTATAGAAAAGTTACTATCCCCGTGACAGAATTATCCTGATTTTGATTTCAAATGTTGAAGAATCAAGCATAAAGGGAATTAAAAGGAACCGAGGGCCCACATAAAGTGGTGAGGAACTGAGAGCCGTGAGCAGGTTCTTGCTGAGAAGCCTCAGAGGTGTGGGAGAGGTGCACGGTGTGTGAACACACACGGTGGCACCCACGGAGGGCCACAGAAGGAGATGTCTCACGGAACTTTTGGTTACTGGGGAGTGAAGTTGGGCCTCTGGTTTTGACTCATTTTTCAGTGTCGAATTTGGGTTAAATTAACATTTGATAAACATACCCCAACAGTTGGTGGAACTCAGAAATGGGCACAGACAGCCCCCCCTCCGTAATGGAATGGACATCAACAGCCACGCCTGTGATGGAATTGGCACAGACACCCCACCTGTGATGGAATGGGCACCCCAAACCATGATTATCCTGACGAGGCCCCTTCCCCTGGTCCCTCCTTGGTGCCTCCATGGTACGGTGTTGGCCAGTGTGGGGTGGTGAGGAAGAGGTACTGGTTTTACGTCATAGCAAGTGAGAAATTCATAAGGGAAGGATGGTCACTTCCTGGTTCAGACTTCCCCACAGTCGAGTCCAAAAGCTCCTTGTCTTTTTTTTTTCCTTTTTTCTTTTTCCTCTCCTCAAATTTGCAGTTTCTGCACCTGTAGTCACTGCTCATCTTATAACCAACAGAAATTAGTTTTGTGTTGTTTCTTGACTGTGCAGTTAATTCTGTTTCTAAAGGATTTTTGTAACTTCCTTTGGCACTTAAAAGAAGGGGTGGTGAACACCCACGCAGGAGCACAGGCACTGGAGGCTTTCTGTGGAGTATGCGATAACCCTGAAATCTCTCCTCCTTTAAAATTAATTGCACCGGATTTGCATGAGATGCCCAGTTTCTGTCTGCACTGTTGATGGCAGATGAGACCCTGGTTAAATCAATTCTGATTTTCTGATGGTGGCATGAAGAGGGAAAGATGGGAAAAATTATAGCACTGAGGTACTCAAAAGTTCGCATGGAGAAAACAGTTTTAGTCAACAGCATATTTATATCATGTGAGAGAGCAGAAATCTGAAATGCTTTGATCCATTTTTAGATGTTGTAGACTTCAGGAAGTCCCAAGTCATATTAAAATGAAAACTTTAAGGAATTGAAAAGAATTTTAAAAAACAGATGTACAAGAAGAATGTGGAGAAGCTTTTGTTCATCAGTGGTTGTATACAGGCTGTCAAGTGTTTCTGCAAGGACATATTTGGGATGAATGTCACTTGTCATAAAGCTAGGTACAAATAATTATGGCAATGGTGAATATAGATGATGGTCTTTAATGGAGAATACATATAAATTATAAGGAGATGGATAAACATTAACGCGTGCAGTTGGCATCTTGGTAATGTAAGGAAAGTTCTTCTGTGAAATTGTCAGTTGGTAAAGGATGCTGCAGTCTAAAGCTTAAAGTTTAAAGGGAAATGTTCAATTATTGTCTATTTAGAACATGCCCCAAAACTCACTTCTCGCAAACTGAGGCACTGCTCACCTGGCATCTTGTATCCTCTGGGAGTACTACAATTTTTTTCCATGTTTACTTTAATTTTAGCTGTGATCAGAAATCATTTCAAAGTAAATATTTATTAAGAATATATTTATCAAGAAGTATTTATTAAGAATGCTCCCATAAGAAAGTTATTTCAGATGTTGTACTTCCTCCTTTTGCGTCCGACAGTGAGGGGCGATCAGCAGACAACGTGAAGGTTAAAGAGAGAGAAAGGAAGCTGCAAATCATCCAGAATGACAGTAAAAATTAAAACCTTGGGGTTTGTTGGGCTCCCTGGTGTATTAGCTAATAAATATAACCATGCTTTAGTTCTGTTCATCTTCCGATTTTACAGGCTTTGCAAATGTTTGTGTTCAGATTAATGTATAAATATATGTGTAAGTATGCATACGCTTAGCGTGGGTGTGTGTGCACAGTGCCGTGCCCAGGCACTTATAGACATAAATATATATATATATAAATGTTTGGCTGGTCCCCTAATAAACATTCAAATAAAACCTACGTGTCCCAGTGCACGAGTCTCCTCCTCCTTCTCCTCCTCCTCTTCCTTCTCCAAGGCCTCTCCCCACCTCCCCCACCCCACTTCAAAGCTTGTGGTCCTTTCTCCATCCGTGTACTAAAAGGTTTCTTTGTGAGCCAGGCCATTTGTCCGTCATTGTTTGGGGCCCAAACGGTGGTAAAATACCCTGTCACCGATCCGGAGCGCCGTGAATGGCAGCTTCTCTCCGGACAATTGGCGGCGGTGCCGAGAAATATTCCTGAGAGGATTATTTAACCTTTCAATTTAGGGGGCACAAAGCCCGGCTGATTAATGAACTTTCTGATGGGCGCCGATAAGCGGATCTGTTTCTTTATTTCCTCCAAAAGTGATTCCTTCTCCTGTCCCATATTACTATAATCTTAAACATAAAATGTGGCAAATAGATTAAAAAACAGCACTAAAGAGTTTATCTGGCTAGCAAACTGAAGGAGCTAAATTAAAATTGGTAATGAAAGCAGTGGCTGAGCCCTGTATATGGTTTTTAAATGCGCCGTGTATTTTGAAGAGACTTATTCTCCAGCCTGCTTGGTAATGACTGCTTTGGGTGCGCGGTCCGGGTCCGGCTTCTGTTATCCCCCCAAAAAAATGAGTTGTGTTATCTGGATGACTGCAGACACATATGCATCCCCCTTTCTCACTGCATGGGCAGACAAGGTCGATAGCATTACAAGGTATTTGTGGCAGTGCTTGTTTCAGTTTTCAGAGCTGCCAGTTTTCAGCCAGATTTGAATTACAAAAGAAGAAGCTGGCATGAAAATTGAAAGGGTTTATCGGCTAGTCTGAAGCCTCATAGCACATTGCTTATTTATGCAGTGCATTTGCACCAGGAAATGTAAAAAGGAAATACATTTTAAAAATAAGGTCATAAAAACCCAGATATGTTTAAGATGGCAAATAAAATACAGATACCTATAATATCTTTCCAGGAAACGATTTCACTTAATGTTGCACATTACTTCGGAGGAGCATTTATGTTACTGTCATAAATTTGTGCGTTTGTGTCACCATACAGATATTCCCCAGGGATTAGGAAGGAAGTGTTTGCTAACTTACTTTAAAATTAAAATAGAGAGGGAGATAGGTTTGTACTTTGAGAGCCACATCAGGCATAGTTGGAGTTTAATGCGCAGTCCTATTTAAATAACGTTTTGCATTTCCTGTAAAATTAGCCGTGGATGGCTGGAGAAATGCCACCACCTTTGGAGGAAATTGGGATGCCTTTTAGATCGTGAAGATTTTGAGGCATTCAGGGGTTGTATTGTTGTTATCCTCACTATCTCGCATACATTCATTCTCTCTACAAACCTGAGGATTTTTTGTCCATTTCTCAGAAAATACTTTTTGAATTAATATTTTAGGGTTTTTCAAAAGATTGCATTCATTTATTTTAAATATATAATATTGTACTTTTTGTCTCTTCGTTTAA
>NW_020884909.1:7959305-7974305 GCF_003945725.1 Corapipo altera | reverse complement strand
GGTATGTTCCAGTTCTGCCTGCTTGTTATGATCCTCATTTGTCTTCTCTTAGTTTAATTCAACATTAAGTTTGGCGTCACCCTTCTGTAAGGTGTAGCCTGGTGAGGGAGACGTCATGAGCCTTAAGTGGCTTCAGTAAAAAAGGGAGGTGTGCTGCATCTTCCAGGCTGTTTTGATGATATTTATCACCTTTTTCAGTGCCTGTTGTGAGAATTTCAGCTCTGTACCTGCAAATACCAACACAAAGCAAATATTTGAGGTTTTTCTTTCATGGAATAAGGGCAGGAGCCACAAGTATTCCAGAAAACGAATGCTATTCAGGCACTGAATGGGTTTAGTTTATTGTTTTCTGTGGCTTAAAACCAGCAAATTGCAAGCAAATTCCTCCCTTCCCTTCCACCTGCTCTTGTGTGTCAGCTCCTACAATTACCCAATATGTTTTGTTAAAAGCTTGGGCCTTTAGGTTACTTTAATTTTACTAAACTGTCAAAAAGTTACACCGGAAGAAGACAGCCATA
This sequence comes from Corapipo altera, assembly GCF_003945725.1. Lineage (NCBI taxonomy): Eukaryota > Metazoa > Chordata > Aves > Passeriformes > Pipridae > Corapipo > Corapipo altera. The sequence continues at coordinate 7,973,787 of NW_020884909.1, read as the reverse complement.
CATGGATACAAGTAAGGCTGCTGTAAAATTAATTAGTAATTATTAGGGATGCTGTAAATTAATTATTTAATTTTTAAGGCTGCTGTAAAAATAATTAGAAATTATATGGGAGGAGCTGGTGGTAATTACTTGCATACAAAGTGTTAGAAACTGTATAAAATCAGCAAGGGAATGAAGTGACTCGAGGACATTTTATGGCTCTCGAAGTTCAGGAAGACAAAGTATTTTTACTAGTGTACAAAGAGCAGAAACAGCCTGAGCAATGACTGAGTGAAAGGGGATGAGCCGATAGCAACACAAGAGGACAGAGATACCAGATCTTTCCATGTGCACACCATTCCCAGAAACAGAGGCAAAAAACGTGCAAAAAAAGGGATTCTTCATTAAATTTCAGCCAAGCACATACCAAATAGAAGCTGTGAAATACAAAATATATCCAGATTGCATCTCTGGTGCACTGTGCCTCTGGAAGGGAGAGGGAAGTGAGCAGGAGGACACACAGCGACAGGGACTGCCCGAGTGGCACTGAGGGGTAGCAATGGCACATGCAGGAGAGCTGCTGGCCCTGTGGTGCAGACACCAGGTGGGCAAAAGCTCCTGACAGCTCCTGGGAATTGTGAGGCACGGAGCTCACTAGCATGGCTTCACACTGGAAAAGAGTGGAGTTAGGCTGGATGTTAGGAAGAAATTCTTGGCTGTGAGGATGGTGAGGCCCTGGCACAGGTTGCCCTGAGAGTCTGTGGCTGCCCCATCCCTGGAAGTGTTTAAGGCCAGGTTGAATGGGGCTTGGAGCAACTTGATTTAGTGGAAAGTGTCCCTGCCCATGGCAAGGAGTAGAACTGGATGAGCTTTGGTCCCTTCCAACCCAAACATTTCTGGGATTCTGTGTTTCTATGATCTGTGCAGTATCCAAGAAGAGAAAGGTGGTGAAGCAAAGCACAGCAGGTAGCAAGCAGTTTGCAAGGATAATAAAGCACCTTGTTACATGGTACCTGGAAAAAAGGCAGAACTGTGGGAAGCATACCAGTCAGCCTGGCTTACAAGACATGGCTAAAAGTGTGTGTACACCGGTGAAAAAATTCACATTCCTGATCCAAGTGTTTGGAGAATAGGCTGACATGCACGTGGTGTCAGAGCCAGCCGCTTTCTTACCTCAGCTGACTGTTCAGGGCTCTCTTCCTTTTCCTCTTCCTCTTCCCTGCACTCCTCTGCACACCATCCTGAAGCGGGATTTGCTTTTGGTTTGTCTCTGTGAGAACGTGGCACATGGTTGGAGTACGCATCCTGGTTGCTGTCAGGCTGAGGGGAGATGCTGCCTTGGCATTGCTTCTCACCCTCTTTTGGCCTGCCACCCCTCTGCAGATGGCTTCACCCCAGATGAGCCAGGTGCCAGGGCTGCTCTGCCATGGCACTGTTTGTCTCCAAGGGGGCCGGGTGTGTGGGAGCAGTGGGAAGCAGCAGAGCGGGTGTTGGGGTCCTGCCTGGCAGTGGGACAGCCCAGTTCTTGTGTCCAACAGCACTGTCAGCAACTCACCTGGTGTTTACCTGTCCTCACCTGCTCCTTCTTGTCTGCTCTGGGGGTGCTACAGACGTGTGGTAACTGCAGAAAGACAGAGGACTCCTGCTGTGTGCTTACACAGTTCCAGCGTTTGGCTGTGCACAGGAGGGATTACGGGTTGGTAATGAAACTGTCAGTGCTGGCCACACCCCCTGCAGGTACAGACCAGCCCCTGCAGGACCCGGCCCATTTCTCTTCCAGGAAAATTGCCACTTAGCCGACTCTGGTGACCTGAAATGTGTTTTGCAGGAGTGCTCGGAGAAGCGGATGCAGGGGAGCATGTTCCCCACTTCTCCCTTCATCTACTACTACGATGATGAATGCGATATCAAGAGGAGAGCAAATAGGTTAAAAAGAAAGGTGGCAGGTACGATGTGGTTTGGGAGATCCCTCCCACCTTTCAGTTCTCCGTTTGCTGCTTTTTAGAAACATTGTGGAATTATTTTCAAGCATCAGGTAAAGGTGCCTGGATTTGAAGAGGTAGTCTGGTAGTAGTAGAAGATTTGTGACTTTATTCATCCATGTCTATCATGGAAATTAATTATGTCAAAGTCACTTGGTGGGTATTGTCAAGTTTTAATTCTGAGAAATCCACAGACATTAAAAATGCCATAAAATAACAGGAAGGGAATTAAATCGTAATTTGTTAAGATTATAGCCTGGTGACATGAAAATATCTGTCAGAGATAATTTTTTGTCCAATTCATACATACTTAAGGAGAGCTGTGATGGCTTGAGCACCAGGTTTTGGGGTTTTTAGGTTTAGAACTAATAGGCTCTGTTTTCCAGACCTGCAGGAAGCTGGCCTTCTGCCGGAACAGCCCGAAACACCATGGCAGAAAGAACAGCTCGAGGGGCACAGCCACAAGAAAAAGAGCAAACCTTGGAAAGGACAACATGGGAAACTGAACAGGGATGGCGAGCAGTACAAGAAGATGAAGGTGTCCCAGGCGGGGAAATCCCGAGAGAAGAAGAACAGGAGGGGTGTTGAAATCCGCTGTGACCCAGAGGGAGACTTCCCTCGGGGGTGCAAGCAGCAGGTGTGCAAGAGCAGCAGGGTTCGGCACAAGTCCATTTTTCAGGCGTTTTCAGGCAGAAAGGCTGGGTATGTGCAGGAGCCTCTGGAAGGTGTCAAAAGGAAGAAGAAATGGAAAAAGCAGAAAGATGCTAGTCCTGACAGCAAGGACAATCTATTCCTCATAAAACAGAAGAGGAAGAAGTCCAAACAGAAATCCTGGTAACAAGGGGAGGTAGCACTGGTATTTGCTGGCTCTGGCTCTGCCTTCTCTTTATTTCTGTCTCTCTCTTAGCACATGAATTTGAGCCCGTCCTTGAGCCAGCATGCCAGACACACACTCAGACCACTCTGTCTCTGAGAACTGTTGCTGTGGCCAGTGGGTCCTGGTGCTCCCACCTGGGGTGGTTCCAGAATAGGCTGTATGTTTCTTTTCTTTGCTTGGGGATTGTGGGGGGCATGCTCGATTTGGCAGGGTCTGTTTCTTCACTGGTGAGATGTGGTTCTGCTGTCAGAGCAGGATCTGCTGCCATCGAACATGGCGCCTTCGGAGCCGGCGCCAGGGAGACTTGCATGAGGAGGGGTCAGGATGGAGAGCAGGAACGTGGGGGGTAAAGCACATCCCCCAAGCCATCATTCCTCTCCAGAGCGCAGAGCGGAACTTGGTACTTTCCCTCCTTCCTGGAAGGGGCAGCCAAGTCGCTGCTTTGCACTCTGGGATGCAGCAGTTTCCTGCCTCACGCTCTGGCGTGGCACCACAAATCCACTGCCCTCGGTGCTCGGCTCTCAGGGCTCCCCCGAGCCCCATCCCTGCCCCTGCCAGCTGGGCAGAGTGAGCAGCTGGGCATGGAACAGAGTTTACATCTCACACTAAATCTGTCCTTGTTACCCTTGATGTGGAAGCTGTTTCTGGAGAAAAGAGAACAGAGTATGAAGAACATACTTGATTCCAATCATACTGTGCTAAAATTTAATAATTTTTTTCAAATACAATTATTTTTGTACACTGGAATTCAACGTGTTGTGTTAAGGTTTGTAAGAATGAAATGCTTCATCAAAGGACTAAGCCAAATAAAACTTTACATGAGGAATATGAAAAAAAGTGGGCTTGTTCCTCATTTCCCTGCATTCCAAGTATAATTGAAAGCAGTGTTGTATTCTCTTTCCTGAGCTGAAACTGTCACCTCAGGCAAGAGAAAAGGAAAAAAAGGATAGTATTTATACTCTACTGTTTTGAAAAGGAAATTACTATACCCTGCTGCTCTGTGACCTGCTCTCTACTGTAGCTGCTCCTTTTCTGAGCAGCTGATGGAACTAACAGCACAGTGTCATTGAGGTGCAAGTCCTCTCCTCATGCTGCAGTTCTGTTTTAAAATTAGAAACTATTTGTACCCTTCAAGGGTACCTGGAAAGGGAAATGGCACCTAAGTTAAAATTCAGGAGTGTCATTCTGCCAGTGTTATCCCATACTGGTACTCCCCAAATTCATCAGGTTTTTGTTTGGCAAAGTCTCCAGTGAGAACACAGGCATTCTGGTGGTCCTGTCACCCCATCTCAGAGGTGTTTGGGGCAGAGCTACACCTGCAGAGTACTTGGGAACATAATGCCCAGCTTTGCTTCAGTGTGTACTTGGCAACAAAAATTGATTTTTGCTTAACTTCATTGATTGCTTGATTGAAAACTTCATGATGATATCACAAAAAAAAAAATTGGTTTTAACCTTAATGAAAAAAAATTAATTTCATCCCCGAAAATGCTTGCCCTTAGCATGGAAATTACTCTTTTCCTGGGCACTGTGTTTTGTGTCCCTTTTTGGGTTTCAGTACTGGGTTCTATTTGAGTAAAAGTTCCATTGGCCTTCAGACAAACCAGCACAAACCTGGCATTCAGGGAGAAGGGTCGTTTTAGGTGAGGTATCAAGATGAACTCCAGGTTTTCTGATGGGTCAGTTTGATCACCTGTCCAACTAAATTGTCTTGAAGGGAGTGAATTTCCTGCACATAAGAGGTGCCTTTATGTCACTATGTGCAGTCCCAGAGGGTGGTCAGGTGCGGAGCAAGTCAGAGTTCTTTCTAATTCCTCCCCTGGTGAGTAGGTGCCTCAGCAACGTGGCAGGAGTCAGATCAGCCAGGAGTCCTGAGCACTTTCTCTGATGTTCAGTGGCTTCAGCCAAGAAGATTTCACCTTAAGCAACTGATACAGAGTTTTTCAAACCCCACTGTGTGCTGGTGGGCAGAACCTGCCTTGCCTTGGAAAGGTAGTGACAGGGAATTTAGGCCAGGTGACCTACACAGGTACTTGGGTGAGACCCACTGAAGCCTGGCCGCAGATTGTGTCTCCTGCCTGTCACTGGCAGCACCTGCTGCCAGCACCAGATGATGTGTTTGTGCTAAAACTGCCTCTGGATGTCCCTGTGAGTCCTGCAGGTTCCCAGCCCTGCAGAGCCTTTGCTCTGATAGATGCCTCCTGCTTGCAGTTGCAGGACAGTGAGTAAAAGACAGAGAAAGCAGGGTTTTTTGAGCCATGGGAAGGGAAAAAGGTGATGCAGTGACGCTTGGAAGCAGATGGGAGCTGGGTGAGGGAACATCCTTCAGCCCCCTTCAGCACAGGCCGGGATTTGTTGCCGCTGTGGGAAAAGAAACGAGATCCTGCAGCTGGACATCCAACCTGGGGCATGACCCACAGGTGTATTTGGGTCCTAGCAGGTAACAACATCAGCCCTGGCACTGACTGGTGTCAGGCTTTGCAGGAATCTGCAGGGGAGCACCCACCAGAGCATTTGGGGGAGAACCAGGGAGTCTGGATAATGCTGCTAGCTGGAAAAGAGGGACACAAAGGAGTCTGGTTTGTTCTACAGGGAAGCGCATGGGTAAATCAGGTGTGACAGAAACTGGCGCCCAGGGCTCTGTCTGGCACTGCTTGGGACAAAGCATGTTGTGTCCAGTGCCAGCTGTCACTGATAACCAGTGCCACCCAGCACTCCCAGTAAGGCCTCTGTCAGGCAGCTGATGGATCTTACAGAGCTCAGTGCAAGAATAATGCAGCAGGAGATATGTTTGCATTCAGTGAGGAATAGAGGACGAGAAAAATGGCAAAAAGGGGTGATGGATTTTCCAGCAGCACAAATATCACCACATCAGGTGCTGTGAAAGGGCAGTTCTGCATTACAATCCTATGCTGGGCCCGGAATGGTTGGCTGAGCTTCCATCAAGCTCTGCTTTATCCTATTAAATCACAATGTACTTCAGCCTGTCACTCCTCCTGCCTGCTTCCCCCCCGCTTTAAAGAACTGTCAGCCCTTACTCCAGAGATGCCTGGGACTGGAAAACATGCTCATCCCAGGAGAGGACGGTGTCTCGAGGTCACAGTTGATGTGCACTGGTGAAGCAGTGTGAGGAAACCTACATTGCGTGAATAAATAAAGGGCCACAGCTCAGCCCTGGTGCTGCAGAGGAGACAAGATGGATGGATCAGAAGGTCAGAGTCTTGTTGGGTAATGGGGGCAGGTGTCCCAGGAGTGAAGAGGGGAAAAGGGAGTATTGGGTCCATCATTTGTTGCAGCCACTACACAGTGAGGTTGAGGAAGAAAAGAGCACTGTGATTTGAGGTGTCTATGTCTGTGGCACACCTGTGGGAGGAATTGGATGTGTCTTTGTGACACAGCACAGGGCTGGCTCCTCCTAAAAGCGTTCCTTTCCCTGAAGTCTACCAGAAATGTCAGTCTCTCTGTCCAACTGCTGTAGAATCTGCTGGGAATGTCACTTAACTGTGTGTGTCCGTGGCCATGCCATACCCAGCCCTGGTGGTGCATGGTGACCACACAGACCCCTGTGTCTCGGGTTGGGCTCACTCTCATCAACAGACCTTGTTCCACCCCACGTGTCACTGAGCAGCTCTTCAAGGACACTGAGCAAACCTGAGGTTCAGTTCACCTGAACAGGTGGACACTGCCACCTGAGCTCCCAGGGCTCTCATGTTGCACCTTCTGGATAGGAACATGGGTGACAGTGACAGAGCAGGGTCAGCAACAACCATCCATGGCACTGCATGGCACAGCAGCCAGTAATTGCACTTTTTTTGCATAGCAAAATGATTATTAGCACCTTGGTTCATTATCAGAGCAAATTTAATTTTTCAGTGTAAAGGAGCCAGTTGTATTTATAAAGGAAACACTGTTGATACAGGCGGAAAAAATTAATTCATGACAAATGTAAGGAAAATTAATAGTCTTTAACCGGGGCAATATTTGACTGTGTCTAATTGTGCTTTGCAGGGTTTGAAAAGTCCTCACAGAGATTCTTACAGAGGTTTTACACTTCTCCTGATGAAACTGCACTTAAACACTGGGATTTTTTTTTTTCTTAACCTGCCAGTCTGGTCAAATCATAGCAAAACTGTTGTGGAAACCCGGTATTCTCTGGTGTATTTGTGCACTGGTGTGGGCATTGTGTGCATTTGGGAAGGTCCTGTCTAATCCAAACCTGTTCAGGCAGAAAACAAGAGGAAGAGGAGAAAACGCCAAAGGTGGAGCAGCTGCAGGAAGCCCCCAGACAGCCGATGGAGCCTGCAGGCAGGGGTGGCCACAGGGACCCCAGAAGGGAAAGGTTCGCCCCAGTGAGGGGGGGGGGGGTGGGGAGGTGGGAAATTACAGAGACACCAAGCAGGGGTCTCTGGTTCTCCTCAGTTCGCTGATGAGAACCTGCAGACACAGGTGATGTTTGGAGTGACAGGTTGATTGTGTGTGGCAGAACAGGTCCAGTGGAAGAGGAACAAGCCTAGTTGAGGCTTTGGTGCCTGATTGGGTCAGAGCTCCAGGGAGGCTGTTCCTGCTGGACTTTTCAGAGGTTTCTACATTCCAGCTGTGCCCCAGCCCCTCTATGGCACCAGCCACACTGCAGCTCTTCCAGCCAACAGCAGCAGGAGAGCTGCTTCCTCCATGTGACGAAATCCTGGAAGCAGACACTGCCAGGTGGGATACAGGCTTGTGAACAATGTCCCTGTCACACCTGAGCAGAGCTTTCTCAAGCAGCTGGTTCCAGCACCAATGCTCCCACTACTGTTGGAGTGGCTGCTTTGGTAAGGCAAACAGGAGGACCCTGGTTCATGAAAACACCAAGCAGGCCTCCCCATTTTCCTTGGGGGGTGCAGGTGTTGCAAAGGGAACATCTGCCCCCCCCCCCGTATTCTCCCTGTTCAGCCCAGTGGACAGTCTTAGCCTTTTGCTCAGCTCTCCTCAGGACAGCTTGGAAACGTGCTGCCTAAACTCAGCTGCCAACTTGAAGCCAATTTGCATTGGATAATTATTTTCAATTAAGTGATAACAATCATGTTCTGAACAGAAATAATCTTGTCCAAAGGCCAAACAGTTTATCCCGACTCAGAGATGAGGCTGCTGCTTTGTGCAGCGCCTGTCGGCGCTGGCACCGTTATCAGCCCCGTGTGCTGAGGGTTCAGCTGTGCCGTCCCTCCTGCTGGCACCCCGGCCAGCCATGCCCCAGACCCCCACATGCACCTGCCTCTCCACCAGTGCACAGGTCTCCTCACCTGAGGAGCCGAGGGGTTTTAACACCCCAGTGCCTTTATTCTGGTCCCTGGGTGGAAAAAAAACATTTTTTCATCCACAGACCTCACCCACCCGCTGTGTCTCCTTCTCCTGCAGCCCCACATGCAGCAGGCATGTGCTCTGCATTGCAAGGGACAGCCAGGACAGCTGGAACTGACTTCGGTCCTCTACCAGCCACCCTGACAGAGGAGACCCCAGGGTGCTTCCCACCAGGCTGGCACCTCTGCTCAGCATCCTCCCCACCAAGGACATCCAGCCTCTGCAGGAGACACCTGGGTGCCCATGGACATCCCTGGTTGTGCTGTGCCAGTGCCCCTTGCTCTTCAGAGGGGCAGCAGCCACCGAGGATCCCTCACATGGCCAGGGTGAGTGACAGTCCCTGTGGAGCTGTGCCTGCCCACTGTCCCTCTCTAACTATGCTGTCACTGAAAGGACAAGTGGGGCTGCTGCTGCCAAAGTGCAGCCTCAGCCAGGCCCCTCCTTGCCCTCTGCCAGGTAAGGACCACCCCAGCCAAGCCACTTGCCAATCTGACAGGAGTCATGTTAGTTTGGCACTGGATTTGGGATGCTCTGGGCAGCTCCAGCACAGGAAAGGGGAATAATGGTGAAGGCAGCTGCCATCTTCAGCAGGCACCAGAGCGGCTGCACCAGGATCTGCACAGGGGCTGCAGAAGAACACAGAACTCTCTAACCAAGCTGCAGCCGGTGCAGGGTGGTTGCCCCATGGCTTCCTGCCCCTCGTCCCTGCATGCCCAGCACCATGGGAGGGCTGGCCCAGGTGGCTGCACTTCAGCCAGGAGCCAACACAGGCCAGCGTCAGAGGCAGTTTGGCATACACAGATCTCTACACCGCACTTTGCTGGAAGGAAGTTGGGGTGGGGGATTGTTGGGATTTTAATCCACCAAAGCCCAGTCAGTTGGGAAGATTGGACTCCAGAGCTCCTGCAAGTGAAAAATAGCAAATCCAATATCTTTTTAGTGGTGTTTTTATATTCAAATTAGACATAATCTCCATGAATAAAATTACTGTTCCCAAAGGGATCATGACCAATTTAAATGTATAAAATGTCATTAAAAGGGTGCTGGCTTGCTATTAAAATTTAACTTCAGCAAACCCCCAATGTCATTTGTATTATAGTTTTACAATTAAGCCAGAGATGTTGGAAATAATAGTTTTGATGTACAATCTGGTACTGTACAGTAGGAGCGCATTGTTCCTCAGAAACTGCAGCTGGACCTATCGCTGCGAACACGGCCACCAGACACATCTCCTGGGGAGGAGGCACAGTCACAGCACTGCCGAGGGGCAGCCAGTTGGGAACAGGACTGTGCCCTCCCCTCCTGCTCACAGAGGACTCCCATGAGAGACCGATGGCTGCAGCGAGGACATGGGTCTGCTGGAAAGACCCCATGTGTGGGGCTGGGACCCCCACCCTTTTGGAACCCTTCCAGGCAAAGGGTGTGGGTCCTTTTCCCCTTGCACGACTTTGCTCCGGGTTTGCCCCAGCTCTGCCTCCCTGGTGCTGTGTGTCACAGCCTGGCTCCATGGGGAGCTCAGCACTGCTGACCAGGGCAAGTGATCCCCACAGGGACCATCCCCAGGGGCTGGTGGGGCTCCAGGAGCATCTGAGAGCAGTAGCATGAGGAAGGGAGGCAGTGGAAAAGCATGCCTGAGAACACAATGCCCTGTGCCAGTTCATTATTTGATCTTTAACCCAGTGCCAGTTCAGCTGCTGGGAGCTCTTTTGCACAGGGTAGGGGTGGGAGATCAGGAAGATCACATTTACCTGGGTGTTCTGGTCAAGGTTTTTGAGCTTCCAGACATACCAAGTGCTCCTCAGTCATTGAGTGACCTGACAAAGGCTGTTCCCACTCTCCCTAACAGGTGGAGACTCTGCTGACCTCTCGCTGACATGTGCCACAGTCCAAAAGCAGAACCAAGCCATGCTGGGAGGTGACAGCCATCACAGGAACAGCCTGTCCTGTCCTGCCCCAAACCCTCATGGTGTGCCCCAAACACTGGTGGTCCTGCTCTCCTCATCCAGGCAGGCTTCAGCTGTTACCATCAAGACAGTGCAATGAACATTTTCTGAAAACCAGGAACACAGAGCCCCTGGTGAAGGTTGCCAGGAGCTGACCCTTTGGTCACCAAGTCTGGAGCCTGTGCTGACCATGAGCAGCCAAAACTGGGCCTCCTCAGCTGGGATCTGCAGGGCAAAAAGGAACCTGAGCATCCTCCACAGACCTTTCGCAGCCAACACTGGCTGTCACCCCAAGTGCGTGTGGTCCCCCAGGAGAGAAGGGCCTGCCCAGCCCTGTGACCCCTAGAGCCAACACAAACACCTACTCCCTGGGAAGGGGCAGCTCAGGAAGAGCCTGTAATAATGTACCAAATGATTACTGTACATTAAAGGATATAATGCATATTCAAACATGCATTGAAATGTCAGAGCAAGCAGGTGAGTGAATACACGTTATAAAATACATGTATTTAACTAATGGCAATTAATGGGGCAAAACAGAAAAGCTATCTATTACTTCTGGGAACAGAACGCCTTTCCAAACATTTTAATTACTGCAGCAACATTCTGAAAATAAAAATCCCCTTTGGTCTTTCACACTCTGTCTCCTTTTTCCCCGAAGAACATAAAAACTGTTAAAACCCATCACTCCTGTGCATAGGAGGGAAACGTTGAGCAAAAGGAACATGCAGAGCCCTGGGAAGGTTGTGATTGGGCAAACAACTGCAGCAGGGGAGAAATAAATAACCCTATATATTTTGTATATATAATATATATTATATTTTATATATATTATACAGAATTTGCAAAAAACAACCCAGCTTCTGGACCTGCTCTTGCAAGGTGGAGCTGCACCCAAGGGATGTGTAAGGAATGCCATGAGGAACAGTGCCATGAGGACTCTGCCCAGCAATGGCACAGGGGCACAGAGGGGTTGGCACTGCCAAATCTCTCTTTCCTGGTTGGGTTGCTGGCCATCCCTTAACAGTGAGAGGTCCCAGCCACATGTCCTCGGTGACACCCGCTGTGGCACCGCAGTGTCATCCCCCACCATTCTCTGCTCCTGTCACCCATCTGGCCACGTTCCAGGTCCCTCCTGGAGCTGCTGGAGCACAACCAGAAGACTGTGGAATGGGATGTACAGCCTGGCTGCCCCACAGGTACAGATGGGTGGCCTCGCCATGTCACCATGTCCATGAGGGTGAGGGAGTTCCCCAGCACTGCAGTCTTTTCCCTTTGGCTGCTACATGGAGATGCTGCTGGAGGGGACAAGGAAAAGGCTTCTCCTACGCATGATTGACCTGCACAGGCCAAACTAAAGGGACAGGCTGTGGCCCAGGTAGTTCTTATCTTGATTTCCATGTTGAAGCATGATAAGCTGCGCAAAAAAAATCCTCATTTCCTCCCCACACCCTCATGTCTTCAGTGCCAGACCCTCCCCGGGTCCAGCCCCACAACCATAACCACGGCAGGGGCCTGTATCCCACCAGAGCCAGTGAGGAGCATTCCAGACACTGCTGTGCTTTCCCACCTGCGCTGCTCCTTCCCTCCGTGGGGACACACAGGGCCCCACCAGCAGGGCCAGCAGCACCTGAAGCCCAGGTGTGGGGGCAAAGCCAAATCTCCCCAGCCTTCTCTCACAAAGAGCTGTCCCGAACTAACAGAGCCCCAAATCTGTCAGTGCACCCTGGAGACCATGGGGCACCTTCTGCACATCCCACCCACAGAGGAGAGCTTGGCTTCCACTGGCAGGGAGAAGCAGCCAATTAATCAAATACATATTTTTTTTTCATTTTAAAGGAAGTTTCCAAATTTATGCTAATAACTGAGTGCTTCTGAGTCATTAGGTGGCTGAAAACACACCAGGTCATATTTTGCATTAAAATACATTAACCCAAAATGAAAGTATTGGCAGATTTGGCATCCAGCAGTCCAGTGGGGAAATGCCCCATCCAGGCATTTCCAACAACAGATTAAATCTAGAGCAGGTCAGAGTGCAGGCCTGGCTGCTCACCCACCACACGGCTGTGTGGAAAAGGTCCCTTTTAATTCTTAAAAGAAAAGCAGTTTAATCATTGTGAGGAACTATACCTTCAGGGTATCATTTCAAAAATACAGGCAGAGATTAGGAGGGATTTGTGAGATTGTGTTTATTCCCAATTTAGGTCCTTTCCATAAATTAATTATAAAAGCAAGCCCAAACCAGTCAGAAGTACACTGGGAAATTCTCAGAGTGTTAGTCATTTCCATGCACTAATATTCATGCCATCTGCCTGCCTTTTTTCTGCATTTTGTCTAAATACTCAGTAGTTATCCATGTCCTTCTTTCCTTTGCTGTGCCTTGTCCCTGTGCCCCTTGCCCTGCCACAGGCACTGCCCTGAGCATGGTGCTGTGCTTCTATTGAGAGCATTAAAAGGAGAAACCATGTTTTGCAGTTGGAAAACTGTCACCATGAAGGTACAAGCTTTGGTTTATTCCTGTTTGTAGGATTTGCTGTTGTCCTGGACAACCCCTTGTCCCAAAGGCTGCAAAGGCTGATCTGCCCACTGTGAATTCTCTCCAGGTAGAGCTTTGAGCCTTCTTTTAAATGTCTCTTTTAAAAAAAGAGATTAAAATATCACTCTTTAGAACAGCATCATTTCAATTGCTCCCAAATACAGAATCCCAGGTGTCCCTTAAGGAGTATTAAAGAAACTGATGTGGGTGAAATCCCTAATGGGGGTAATATGCCTTTCCTTTCTACAGAAAACCTCTAAAAATGCTTTAGAAATAAATTTGTGGCAACAGCCCAACAGCCCAAGCACAATCCTGCCCTCCAGTGAAGGTGGGATTTCACCCAGCTGATGGACTCCTGAGCATTGCAGAGCCTGAAGTGGCAGCACTCAGCAAGGCACACGGGGACATGGTCACAACAAGGACACAGGCACAGCAGGGACACAGGCACAGCAGAGACACAGGCACAGCAAGGCACACAGGAATGTTGGTACAGCAGGGACGTGGATGCAGTAGGGTGAAAGGGGCCATGGACACACAGGGACACAGGTGTAGCAGGGACGTGGACACAGCAAGGTAAGCAGAGACACAGGTGGTGCACGTGGTGGCCTCTGTAGGTGCCTCCAGCCTCAAGGACCCTGTGCCTCTGCTGCCAAGAACCCCTGAGAGGTGCAGTGCAGGATCACAGCACCCCAACCTCTCCAGAGGGACCAAGGGGGGCCAGGGGACTCCAGATCTGAAGCCACACAATGAAGAAGGTGGTTTAAAGGTGTTTTTAATTGATAAACCCACACTTTTGCCAGCATTCTGCACTTCATTTTGTAAATAAACTCTCTTTGGAGGTCTCCCTTTGGCTGGAGGGACTGAATCAGTGCTTGGAAGTTGCCAGAGAGCCTGAGGTAGCAATTCCACCACATCTGCGGGGACCAATACTGGGAAGCAGAAAGGAAAAACCCAGCAGGATGAGCCTGGATGTGTCACACTGGAGAGCAGGTGTGTGCTCTCCAACACAAATCTACCTGATCAAGGAGGGAGATAAGGTGTCAGGTCAAACCATAACCCAGCTGAGCAGCATAAAATAAACTTTCAAGTAATTATTAAAAATTAAAATCGATTCTGCTGGTGTAATCTGACAGCACGCTGAAGGTGCATCACATTAAAGACAAATTCCACCTGGAGCGGCAGAAGGAATCCCACACGGAGAGATGTTCTGGGACATGTACCTTGAACTCCACTTTCCCTTTGCCCACGGCTTTGTTGTCTTTATCCATCTGCCCCTGTGCTTGTTCCCAGACACAACACACTTGTGTTACCTGTAGAGCTCATGGCTCCCTTGGGTTCCCTACAGTCACAGAGTACGTTTCAGGTCAGGACTCCAGACAATTTAAATCTGGGTTAATTAACAAGCAGTGTCTGATCAGTGCCTCGAGAGGCAGCACTCAGACCATCTGTGGTCTCTGGGACCCTCCATAGCTGCCACCAGGCTGTCAGAGGGAACTCCTCCCAAAATTGGACCTGACATGGATGTGTGTGAAAGAATGTATGTATACACAAGTATACGCACACATGTGTATATCACAGAATCACTGAATCACGAAACACTGCAGCTGGAAAAACCCTTCCAGCCCATCAAGTCCACCTTGTGCCCAATCCTCACCTTGTCCCCCAGCACAGAGCACTGAGTGCACATCCAGGCCTTCCTTGGACACCTCCAGGGATGGGGACTCCAAACCTCCCTGAGCAGCCCCTGACAAGGCCTCACCACCTTTTCCAGGGAGAAATTCCTCCTGATTGTCCAACCTGAGCCTCCCCTGGCACAGCTGGAGGCCGT
>NW_020884909.1:7920612-7959205 GCF_003945725.1 Corapipo altera | reverse complement strand
TGTCCAACCTGAGCCTCCCCTGGCACAGCTGGAGGCCGTTCCCTCTCCTCCTGTCCCTTGTTCCCTGGGAGCAGAGCCTGACCCCCCCTGGCTCCCCCCTCCTGTCAGGGAGTTGCAGAGCCAGAAGGTCCCCCCTGAGCCTCCTTTTCTCCAGGCTGAGCCCCCCCAGCTCCCTCAGCCCCTCCTGCTGCTCCAGCCCCTTCCCCAGCTCCATTCCCTTCCCTGGACACGCTCCAGCCCCTCAATGTCCTTCCTGTTTGAGGAGCCCAGACCTGGACACGGGACACGAGGGGCCTCAGCAGTGCCAGCACAGGGACGGGCACTGTCCTGGGGCTGTGACACCCCATGGCTGGGACAGTCCAGGGGCCCCTGGCCTCTTGCACACCTGGGCACACCTGAGTTCATGTCCAACCACTGTCACCAGCACCCCCAGGGCCTTTCCCACTGGGTACTTTCCAGCCCCTCTGCCCCATTCTGGAGCATTCATGGGGTTGTTGTGGCCAAAGTGGCCAAGGGATCCAGCGGCACTTGGTCCTGTTGAACTTCACCCCATAGGCCTCAGCCCATGGATCCAGCCTGTCCAGATCCCTCTGCAGAGCCTTCCTGCCCTCCAGCACTTCAACACTCCCACCCAACCTGGTGTCATCTGTGAATTTGCTGAGGGTGCACTCGATCCCCTCATCCAGATCATCAGCAAAGACATTGAACAGGACTGGGCCCAATGCTGATCCGTGGGGGACACCACAAATGACCAGACAACAGCTAGATGTGGCACCCTTCCCACCACTGTCTGGGCTGGGCCATCCACACAGTCCTTAACTCAGGAAGATGCACTTGTCCAAGCCGTGGGCTGCAGCTTTTCCAGGAGTTGTGCATACATATGTGTATGCATGAATGCATGTACATATGTATACATGTGTAGGAATGGCCATGTATCCATGTGTGACACACGCACATGTGGGAATGCTCATATGGCTGGGTATAAACACAGGTGTGTGTAGGAATGTCCATACGTGTCCATCCATGTAAAAGCATACAGATACATATAGGCATGTCCCCATGCCCATGTGCGAACACACGTGCACACACGCACGGGGGGTCGCGCGACCGAAGCGCGCGGGCGCGCGGGGGGCGGGGCCTGGGGCGGGGTCAGGGTGTGGGCGAGGGCGGGGACGCGGGGGCGTGGCCGGGGCGTGGCCTTTGGGTGTGAGTGGAGCCGAGGGCGGGGCCATGGGCGGGGCCTCTTTCGTCCGCCTGTCGGTCCGTTCCGGTCGGTGTGCGGGGCACGGAGGGGCGCTCGGGGCGGCCATGTCGGTGTTCGTGACGCGGCGGATCCCGGCCGAGGGGCTGCGGGTGCTGTCGCAGGCGAGCGGGTGAGCGCGGGGCCGGTCCCAGGGCCGGTCCCTGTGCCAGTCTCGGTGTCTGTCGGTGACGGTGCCGGTTCGGGTCCCGGGACCGGTCGGTCTCGGTGCGGGCCCCGATGCGGGTCCCGGTGCCGGTGGCTGACGGGCCGGTGCCCGCAGGTGCCGCGTGCAGCAGTGGGACTCGGAGGAGCCGGTGCCGCGGGCCGAGCTGCTGTCGCGCGTGGCGGGGACGCGCGGGCTCCTCTGCTTGCTCTCCGACCGCATCGACCGCGAGGTGCTGGACGCGGCCGGTGGGTGCGGATCCCCCTTTTCCTCCGCCTCCTCCCCCCGGGCCCCCGGCACAGGCTCGGCAGCGCTGCTCGTGTCTTGCAGGGCCCGGCTTGAAGGTCATCAGCACCATGTCCGTGGGCTTCGACCACCTCGCTCTGGACGAGATCAAGAAGCGGTAACGCCACCGACCCCCACCGCTGACCCTCCCACGGCTCTGACAACCCCTGTCCCCCGATCCCTCCCTGCCCCACTCTGCACCCCTTCCCCAGCATACCCTCTGCCGGTCCCTTCTGGCAGATGGGCTTCCGCAGGGCACGGGGCTGATTGGGGTTTGCCAACTGCAGGCACTCCCCTCCTGACAGATCACATCTGGGGTCACCTCACCCCACCTGAGCTGGAGGAGCCTCTGGGTTCCAGGGCAAGGCAAAGACAACCTGGGGAAAGGGTGTGGCGGGAGGGCCGAGAGACAGAGGGATGTCCCCCAGCACCTGGGACAGGTGTAGTGCTGGCAGCCAGCCCAGAGGTGCCAGGGGAGCACGCTGAGGCTGCCCCAGAGCCCCCTCTGTCTGGGCAGGGGGATCCGTGTGGGGTACACCCCTGACGTGCTGACGGACGCCACGGCGGAGCTCTCGGTGGCCCTGCTGCTCTCGGTGTGCCGACGGCTGCCGGAGGCGGCCCAGCAGGTCAAGAGGTGAGTGCCAGCTCCAGAGCTGAGCCACAGGGGGCTGGTGACACAGGCCAAGGCCGGCATTTCATCCAGCTCACACCAAGTGCCTGGGCTGGGCTCTGAGTAGGTTCTCCCTGACTCTGTTCCTGTCCCGTCCTCTCTGCCAGTGGCGGCTGGACAACCTGGAAGCCCCTGTGGATGTGTGGATATGGCCTGTCTGACAGCACGGTGGGCATCATCGGGCTGGGCAGGATAGGTAAGTGCAGCTCAGGGGCCAGGTTTCTGTGTGTCCAGCAGTGGCAGGGTGGCTTTGGAGCTTCACCTTTAACCTGAGCTAGTGGAAGGTGTCCCTGACCGTGGCAGGAGGGTTGGAACGAGATGGTCTTTGCAGTTCCTTCCAAGCCAAACTGTTCTGGGACTCTCTGACTCAGCCAAGGTGGTATCCCCGAGGCTCACCTGTTTAAACATGAGCACAGCAAGGGGAGCTGCACAGCAGCCTCTCCCAGAGCCACGAGCTGGCTCATCAGGCTTCAGCCTTAAAAGGCTCAAGCGTTGAGGTGCCTCCACCACCTGCAATCCCTGCAGCAACCTGTACATTGTCCTCCTGGCCTCCAGTTAAACAAACAGTGGCAAAGTCCACACGGCACTTGGTACCATCCAGCTGTGGACTTTACCAGCAGGCAGCTGGGCCTGTCCTTGCTCCCCAGTTTGCTCCTGAGGGCAGCTGTGGGTTCAGTGTCCCACGAGCCCTTTTTCACAGTGGAACATCTCCATTCCCCACCCTGTGGTCCAGGCTGGGAGCAGCCAGGCAGGAGTGATCCCACCACAGTGGCCCTTCAGTGGCTTTGGGAGCTGGTCCCTGTGCAGCTCATGGAGCCGTGGTGCCCTGACATCCTTCTCTGTCCCTCCTAGGACAGGCAGTCGCCCGGCGCCTGAAGCCGTTTGGGGTCAAGAAGTTTCTGTACACCGGCAGTGGCCCAAAACCAGAAAGCACAGCAGAGTTTGGGGCTGAGTTTGGTAAGGACAGCGCTGGGTCAGGGTCAGCATGGGCCAGCAGTCACAGAGCACCATGGCTGGGGCAGCTCCACAGAGGTGTCACTTGCAGGGTGGGCGAACAGAGAGAGGGCACCAGCTGGGAGTTGTGGGGGGCTCCTTGGGGTGCCCAGTGTGAGAGGGCAGCGAGGGAGGAAATACCAAGTCCCAGACAGGCCCCACGAGGTGGGGGGGGGTGGCAGGGAGGCACCTGCCTTCTCTGACCCAGGCGAAGACTAGACATGCGGGGGGCCCATCAGAGCCCCACCAGAACCATGGGCTGCAACTGTTCTGCCACTGTTGCCCTTCTCTGTGTCCATCCACTGGTGATTCGTTTCATTCCCACAAGGAAGCAGGACACAGTGGACAGGGAGGGAAGGTGGCAGCTGCTCCTGGGAGGAGGGGAAGGATCTGGGGACTGTCCCCACGGGCTGAGCACTAAGGTGTCCTGACAGGAGAAGGGGTCAGGCTGCAGCTGCCCATGGGGAGCTTTGCTGAGGGCAGGTGTCAGCTGCAGCAGGACATTCCTGTGTTCCTCCCTTCAGTCCCACTCACGAGGCTGGCCGAGGAGTCAGACTTCGTGGTGGTGACCTGTGCCCTGACACCAGCCACCCAGGGAATGTGCAACAAGGACTTCTTCAGCAGGATGAAGAAAACTTCTGTGTTTGTCAACACGAGCAGGTACTGGGAGCCCAGTCCCCTGCCTGAGAGTGTGCCTGTCACCTCGCTGGGCTCTGGATGCAGAGGATCTGCTGTGAGTCCAAACGGCATGTACAGCCTTAATGGCTACAGGCACTGGGAATGTTTTCCCAAGGTCCCTTGGGATCCAGCCAAAGGCAAGATAAGTTATTCAGGGAGCACCCAGCTCTTCCCCTACTGCAGGCAGCTGGAGCAGGAACAGCTCGCTGTGCTGGGAGGTTCAGGCACATCTCCAGAGAGGGTCTCAGCTCCATCAGGCAGCCCTGGGGACCTGCCTGGGCTGTCCCAGGTGGGCTGTGGCCCTGGGAGCCTGTGGGACCCTGGGCGGTGATGCCAGCCTCTCTCCTCATGTTTTCCAGGGGGGGCGTGGTGAACCAGGAGGACCTGTATGATGCGCTGGCCCAGGGCCAGATCGCAGCTGCCGGCCTGGATGTCACCACGCCAGAGCCACTGCCCACTGACCACCCTCTGCTCTCCCTCAAGAACTGTGGTAAGTGTCCAGCAGGGTGGCCAGAGCCCGGCTCTGCTGGGCTGCCCACACTCCTCAGGGGCCCAACTGGCAAGTGTGACAGGCATCCCTTGTCCGTGTTACCCCTCTGGTTCCAGGGAAGCGTGGAAGGACAGGCAGGTCAGGTATATTTAATTGGGCTGTAGGGAGCTCCTGTACAATGTGGGGGTCTGCTGTGGGGTAAGAACTCACCCATGTAATGTCAAACAAGTGTGGGAGCTGTTTTAATTCTCCAGAAAGCCGCCAATATCAGCTCAGGCTTAGCACCTTTCCAGTGGGTCTCCATTCAGTGTGTGAAATTCACGGAGGGCCCAATACCAGCAGGTGCCTGAACAGGAACCCAAATTGCAGCTCAGGTTCTGCCCAGCTCAGGTGTTCTGTAAGCTCCTGGGCACATATTCTGCTAGGAAAGCTTCCCAGTGGCTAAAGTGGGTTGCCGAGTCTGCCCAGAGGAGTCTTGGGCTCTGGAGTGCTGCCGACTGGCCAACCTGCCGAGCCACCACAAGCCCAGGCAGCTGTTACCCGTGTAGTGTGGAGCAGGTGGGAAGGGAAGGTGCAAGACTGACACCTGTCTTCTCTGGAGGAGGATGAGTCATGTGAGGAAGGATAGCTAAGAAGGGGCTTGCATGGCTGCTGTTGTGCAGGATGTCCTCTTTCCAGGAAGGACACTCCTGGAGTAGGGAATGTCTGTTCCAAAAAGAAACCATGGGGACATCCATGAAAACTTGGAACTGCCCATGACTGTCTGTTTATGAAATATGAATCTGTAGCTGTTTTTTTTCGTTTATCTTTTTGCTAAAACTCATTTTTTATTTGTTTTCTTTGGTTGCCAAAGTAGACAGTGTGGGGAGGGATGGAAGCAGAGACTTTTCTGGAAAAATTTGCAGGACTTGGGAGATTTGAGAGCTCTGGAACAACACCAAGTAGGACAAAATTAACACATATGTATTAATTAAATATGTAAATTATAATAGTAATACTAATTGTTTATTAATATGTAAGTAACACATACATGTGTACTGTACCTCCGACAACCCTGAAAGGGGCTGTCCCGGCCCACAAAGGTGATGGGTGTCCCTCCTGTCTCTGCAGTGATCCTGCCACACATCGGGAGTGCCACGTACGCCACGAGGAGCACCATGGCAGTGCTGGCAGCCAACAACCTGCTGGCCGGGCTGCGGGGGGAGCCCATGCCACACGAGCTGAAGCTGTGACAGCCCCCGTGGTGCGGCGGGACAGGCCAGCCCGGCCCCTCCCCTCTGCGGCAGCCAGGAGTCATTAAAGAGCAGCAGGGAATGTGTGGTGCTCGTGTCATTTGAGAACAGGGTGCCCCGGGCATGTGGGAGAGCACGCTGTGGGTGGGGGCTGTGGGTCCCAGCAGGCCGTGGGTCCCAGCAGGCCATGGACTGGGGTTTGGGTCTGATTTGGGGAACACTTGCCATGTTGGAACTCCTCTCTATTCTGCGCACTGCTGTGGGCTGTACCACAAGGGAGCTGCTGTGGCAGCACCGGTCCTCAAAAGCTGGTTGCTGGTCACAGTGAGAGGCCAACAGTAGGGGAAAGGGAGGGAGGGAAAAAGGGAGGGGGCTGCAATGGCACAAGGGAAGTGCCCCGGGGTGGGGAGCAGCAGCTGGTGGGACCATAAACCTGGTGCAGGGAGGGAGCCAGAACACAGCACAAAACCTGTGATGGTAATTAAAGCTCACCTAGTACACTCTGTGCTTCCTGTCTCATGACAAGGGTCCCTCATGCTGGACTCTGCTGGAATTTCTCTGGATGCTACATAAAGTGCTCTCCGATAGCAATAATGGCTGCTGGAGATTGCTCTGTGCCACACCTCGGAGGGATTCTGACACCTTTATCAGTAAGTTTTGATTCACAATCCTGGCTGATTGCCATGCGATGGTCCACTAGAGTGAGTTTTGGAGGTTTCTAACCTGGACTGACCAGAGCGGGCTTGTGGCTGTGGTAAGGGAGGGAGTTGAGCATCCTGACTGGCTGGAGAGTTTCCAACTGACCCAAAAGAAATTGGGATTTAATTTGGTATGAAAACCCAGGGCATGAGTCCAGTGGGGGAGTTTGCTCGTCTCCAAAATTTCTGGGTGTTGACACTGAAGATTCTGCTGGTGGTGATGTTACTGTGATGCTGAGAAATGTTGACCAAACACCCAAAAGGTTACTGTGACCCCTGATGATGCAAGCAGTGAATGGGAATGACCTGGTGTCTGAGCAGATGTGTCAGATTCCCCAGGTATGTTAACAAATAGGCAAAAGCTGGTAAATCACCTGCCAGAGGGACTGGACCACATCTCAGGTGTCCATCCCAGAACTCCTTCAAGACAAGCACCTCCTCCACCTGCATCATCCTCCCACAAGGAATTCAGAGAGTAGCAGTGACCATGGATCACGAACTTGATGGATGCTGTGTAGATATAAACACTATTTCAGTAACAAACATACTAAGAAGTTCTTATGAAGAACTCTACCAGGGACAAAATTATTATCAGGTACAGGCTTTTACAATCACTTTTACAACCATGAGTATTTCTGTATAGGCTGGTGTGAAGAGCAACAAACCAGTGAATCCAGTCAGACACAGAAGCACAAAAATGCAGGGTTTATTTCAGGGTGTTTCAGAACACTGACACACTGAACCCTCCACATAAGAGCCCACTGTGTAAAGTTCAATTCTGAGTGGAATTCGGGGCAATAAGCTCTCCAGGCTGTGAGACACCCTTCGCATAGAGAGGGAGACAGCTCAGGTCCCAGATATTTATTCATGCCATTCCCAGGAATTTATTGCTTCATTTGGGAAGACTCGGGAAGCAGCTCAGCAGCCATAGGCTCCAGGCCTCTCCACAGGCACAGGGTGTCAATGGACAATGAAATTTAAAGCTTCTGCTTCCAAAAACGCTCCAAGTCAAACTTTTTCTCAGAGAAAGAAGTCCTCCTGCACTGTCATTCCACATTAAAATTTTTATAAAAACAGTTCATAAGTCAAGTGTTTATCTGCTTATATTAGTTCTTAATTAGTCACCTTGGTCACACAGATGCCTTATTCCTATGCAGCATAAGAATTCAAGAAATTTGGATGTGATGCCAAAAAAACCCACACCTTATTTTTAAGAATGAAAACAGCAGAAATGCAAGCAACACAAGAAAATATTAAAGTACAAAATACTGCATTTTATTGATGCTTGGGTGTTTATGCAGCTTAATGCTGTTAGTCCCCGATACTCAGATTATTATCAAACAAAACACAGCGTATCCCAATGCTTTAAAAAACTGCATTTTTTTAATGCTTAAAAAAAATCAAGAGCCAGAAATACGACCATTAAGTAAACCCTATAGCAAAGCCTTAACATTTTAAAGGAATTAATCCAACCATCCCCTGTGTTTCCACGTTCCTGTTTACTTCAGATGCTCAAGTGCAAATGACACACTGACAGCTGCAGGGAATCCTCTGTCTCTGTCCTGATCCAGCTTCTGCACAGCTGAGTAGCATTTATCATCAGCAGAAGTGCTCCAAAAGTTTGTTTAAAAAGCTAAAGATGCTGAACACCAGGTTGTGTGCACCGGTGACAAGGAAAAAAGGAGCCTGCAGGCAGTATTAAGTTACAATGGCATCAAAGAATAGGAAATTAAAATGAGATTTACACATCTCACATGGAGAATGACAAATTTCCACTACCCAAAGGGTACAGTGCTATTTTTTAAAATTAAACTTACACTAGGTTGTTTTAGCTTATGCAGAAAAGTACTTTTATGACACTAGTTTAAGCAGAAGGCCTGGATTTGACAATGACATTTTATTGACAGACATGAGTCAGCAGTGCCCTGGCAGCCAGGAGGGACAACTGTGTCCTGGGGGCATCAGGCCCAGCATGGCCGGCCAGGCCAGGGAGGGGATTGTCCCGCTCTGCTCTGCCCTGGGGAGGCCTCACCTCAACACTGGGGCAGTTTGGGTACCACAATATAAAAACAACATGAAGCCACTACAGAGCATCCAAATGAGGCCATGAGGACGTAGAAGAGTCTGGAGGGGAAGCCTTATGAGGAACGGATGAGGGCCCTTGGTTTGCTCAGCCTGGAGGAGACCAAGGTGAGACCTCACTGGGGTCTTCAACATCCCCCAGGGGGGCAGCACTGATCTGTTCACTCTCAGGACCAGTGACAGGACTCAGGAGTTGTGTCAGGGCAGGGTTAGGTTGGATCTCAAGAAAAGGTTCTTCCCCCAGAGGGTGGTTGGGCACTGACCAGGCTCTCCAGGGCAGTGGGCACAGCCCCACAAGGCTGTCTGAGTTCAAGAAATGTTTGGACAATGCTCTCAGGCACATGGTGGGATTCTTGGGGTGTCAGGACCATTGAGGGCCAGGAGCTGGACTCAATGATCCTGATGGGTCCCTTCCAGCTCAGGATATTCTGTGATTCTATGAGATATGGCAAACGAGGACTGTTCCTGACAGTTCAATCTGAGGAACAATCCACAGCAGTAAAGCCTGGAGATAAGAGAAAAGGACAACATGCTCACACAGTAATGAGGACCAGATGGACTGCTGGCATCTAGAAACAGAGGGAGACTGTCTTACACGGCAAAAAGAGCCATCACAAATTACCTCCCTCCTTCAAAACAACAAAGACAAGCTCTGTTCAGACTCCTGCCTATATAGAATTGTAACATAGGAGATACGAACTGGTTAAAATACTGCTAGGAATAGCACAAACAAGAGACAGTACTTCACTTATCACTTAATACGTGTTTCTACGGGAAAAAAAAAAAGTCAGCCAAACATCCAGATCTTCCTGTTATATGTACACCTGGCAGTCCAGAAGTTACTTGTCTGGGATTTAATTTAAGCACCTTGATTACACAGTGTTCTTTACTACAAAACAGCCAAACATACATTCATAATCCTAGAACTATTGTTATAATTAGCGTATTTGAAAGCATTATGTCAGACAGGTGCAGTCAAAGCTGTTTTTCTCTTTTAAAGGTAAGTGGTCTGCGCTACTGTCCACACATAATGCAGCAATTCATGTTACAATAATTATTTAAATGCTTTCACTGTTACAAAATGCTTTAGAGAAAAAAAAAAAACACAACAAAAAAAATTAAATTTGCACTTCAGTTTCTTGTTCTCTAAACGTGCTATGTCACGAGGTCCCCACGCTGTCACCCCTCTGCCCTGCAAAGGGGGTGCTTCGCTGTGGGGGGTCACATCCCCATGCCCGCTGTGCGGCTCCCGGCGGGCGGCTGAGCCCGCGACACCCTGCGAGGTAGGTACCGGATATCCCCAATAGCAGAGCCGAGGCTCTGTGTGTGTGGCACCACCGCACGGCAGCGTCCGCCGGCCCCACCGCAGCAGCCCCGGGGCAGCGCCTTAGAGCAAACTGCTGGGCAGGTTGCTGCTCTGCCACCTGAGGCAGGTGGTCTTGGAGTGTTTGTAGAGGTGGCTGGACTGGCTGAAGCGCTTCCCGCACTTGAGGCAGGCATAGGGCTTCTCCCCCGTGTGCACGCGGATGTGTTTCTTGCAGTCCGTGAGGGTCAGGAAGGTCTTGCAGCAGATCTTGCAGGCATACTTGCGCGCGCCCTCCACCACCAGCACGTTGTGCTCCGACAGCGCCTTCTTGCACTTGGACAGCACGTCCGCGGACGCCCTGGTGAGCTGCGGGGGGCCGGGCTGCGACAGGTGCCCGCTCTCGAAGGACGTGCTCCCGTTCATCAGCAGCTGGGACCCGGACGAGCTCTCCTGCAGCTGGGAGCCCCGCACAGAGGTCACCACCGGCATTTTGGGGGCAATGCGGCGGTAGCCAGGAAAGCCACCAGCTCCGCCTCTCACCGAGCCCATCATGGCCCGGGACAGCGAGTGCAAGCCCAGGCCTGAGCGTGGGAAGTCCATGCCGAACTGCTCTGCTGCCCGGTACCCAGAGGTCTGCACACAGGGCAGACCCATCACATCCTGCATGGGCCTCACAAAGTGGGAGTCCGCAGGCTCGCTAAATGGGTTCTCCACGTGGGAGACGGTGGCGGATGAGTGGCCACCAGCAGGCCCCGACTCCGGGCTCATCAGGTAAGAGGTGTCGCTGTCCATCCTGCAGTCACTGGTGGTGTTGGGAATGTTGTCGTCACTGTTTTGGCTGGCTCCAAAGCCACTGCCTCTGCTTTTATTCAGAAAATTTGAAATGCTGAAAGACGACTTGTGTTCCAGGTTGTTGGACACCTCCATGATGTGGATGTCTCCCACCCTGTCAGTGCTGGACTGTGGGTCAGAGAAGCTGCGGTCGCTGCTCTCAGGACTCAGCTCGATTTTCTCCGCACTCGCCACTCCTCCTTCCACCTCCACGGACTCACTGCCCTCCGCCTGGGAGGTGACGTCGCTCACCTCATCCTGGGGCTCTGGGGAGCTCAGGGGCTCAGACTTCACCACCACCCTCATGTGCTCCTTCTCGTTCAGGCTGACCTCCGGATTCTCACACGGAAAGTTGCTCTTTTCGGCAGCAGCCTCCTGGTCAAAGCTGGTCTCCACTTGTGTGGCCTGGGACGCCATGGACATCTGGGAAATGTTTGCCCCACCGTTGTCCGACTGGCTGGGCACTTGAGCATCCTCCTGAGCACTGAAAGACTGGTCAAACATGATCGTGTTGTCCTCCTGGTTATCAGCAACGGTGTCAGCCTTGGAGTTGTCCACGATCTTCAGCGAGTCCGGAGAGAAGAAATCCTCGCGTGAGTGGACGGGCTGCCCGCCCTCTGCGGCCACGTCGGCCCCGGGCTCTTCCACGGCGGGCCGGATGCGCTGCCGGGCGCGCTCCTCGGAGGGCGGCTTGCGCTTGTGCAGGCGGCGCATGGGGAAGGCGGCACGCTGCTCCAGGCCGCTCCGCACAGAGCCGGGCGGCTCCTCGGCGCCCTGCGAGGAGCCCAGCGCGGAGCTGACGATGCTGAGCCCCAGCTGCTGCAGCATGAAGGAGCGCTGCAGGCGTGCGCTCTGCTCCTGCGCACGCTCGCTCGGCGGCGACAGCGGCAGCGTCCGCGTGGTCAGGTAGTGCTTGCAGGCCTTCACCACAGAGTTGAGGTGCAGGTGGGACGCGGCCAGCAGCACGTCCATCACGTTGCTCTCCCCGAGCATGAGCGTGGACGTGTACATCATGTCAATGAGCGCGGCGAAGGCCTCGGCCGTCACCACCTCGCTGTCCAGCTGGATCATGTTCATGGTCTGGTCCCCCTCAGCCACCGTGAACAGCGCTCGGAAGTGGGTGCTGCAGGCGGCCAGCACGGAGCGGTGGGCTTTGAAGTGCCTGTTCCCCACCACGATGACGCAGTCACAGAGCTGGCCATGGAGCCTCTGGTAATTGAGCTGTTGGAAGACCTGCTCAAAGTGTCCTGGAAAATCCATGATCCTACAAAACAGAAGAAACCATTACATAGGCCACCAAGTTGATCAGTGGAATGGAGTAACTCTCTTGCGAGGAAAGGCTGAGTGAATTGGAATTGTTCAGCCTGGAGAAGAAAAGCTTCAGGATGACCTAAATGGGCTTTCCAGTAGCTGAAGGGGCCTACAAGAGAGATGGGCCAAGACTATTTACAAGGGCCTGGAGTTACAGGACAAGGGGGAATGGGATCAAATTGAAAGAGAGTAGACTTAGATTAGACATTAGGAAGAAATTCTTCCCTGTGAGGGTGGTGAGGCCCTGGCATAGGTTGCCCACAGAAGCTGTGACTGCCCTATCCCTGAAGTGTTTGAGGCCAGGTTGGACAGGTTGCTTGGAGCAACCTGGGATAACGGGACAGAGACGGACTTTAAGGTTCCTTTTAACCAAAACCAGTCTGTGATTTCATGGTTGAAGGTCACAGTCAGGCTGCAACGAACCTGGGTTTAAAGAGGAAAGATGACAGCTGAAAGACAGACAAACAGTAACTGATCTGAATTTGCCACACCACACAGTTACAGGATCAAAGCTGGCAGTCTGGAGAAGGAGGAGCAAAAGGAGGAGGAGAAGGAAGGAAATCCAGGTTCTGCCACAGAGCTGACCTCAGCACCAACCATGTCACAGTGCTGCAAACCAAACAACACAGATCATCTCGTACCTGTCAGCATCTGTCCAAACTAAAACAACTCACTAGTAAAACATTTAACCTTGGTTTGTAAAAAGATCTGATTGCAAATAACCTGCTGCACCCTTGCAAATAAACTGCTCACACAATTAAGTGACCTCCCACAGAAACTCCTGGACTTTAATCCTCACCTCACAGGGCTGAGAGGGAAGTGATAGGAAGTTTTTGACAAAACAACATGCTGCTCAATGAGACAACCAGACAGACTGAGGGGTGGCTTTTTCTTGATTGACCATTAATAGAACAGAAGTCATGTCTTACCAAACTCATCTTAAGACTGAAGAGGTGACTTTCGGCAATATCTCTACTCTTTCTCATGAAAAAAATTGAAGTGTAAGATTTGGGGAGCAGAAAGGCTGCATGACCAAGGCAAACACACACATTCCTGTGCTCACATTTATCTTCCAACAGCAACACCACAGCACCATTAGACAAATGGAGACCATAAAGTAGCTGAAATAAAAGGTCACATAGACAGAATTTTGCTTTTGAGGAGGGATCAAATGCAAGTCTGCCAATTCAGAAAGTCCATCCTCAATCACACATGTGTTTGCTGCTTTTCTAAATAAGAAACAGGAAAATAAATCATACGTGAATTCATTTATCTTTCACTGCCAATGTGTGTTCAGGAGTAAAAATAAGACAACATTTTCAAACAGAGCAAAAGGAACGAAGCTGGACCCCAGGAAGGAATGTGGGTTACAGGGATCGTCCAAGCACTTCTGCCCAGGCAGCAACACACATCTAGAACAGAGGAAATAGGGAAGAGTCATTGTTTTGACTGATCATTTAGGATTTCAGAATTCCAAGGGAGTCTTGCTTACAGGTACCAAAAGTGATCGCATCCTTTGTGCGCCTGAAACAAGACAAACTCCAGTTCTGCTTCCAGGAACATGGATTTGGCTTGGTATGTAACTCTCACTACACAGAAAGGCTGGAGCTCTCGAGCCAGAACAAACACACACAGACTCCAGGGTGATGCAGAGATCTCGTTCCCACAGGAGAGGGAACTGCCCAGTTCTACAGCCAAACAAAGGACTACAAGTGAACAGACAACACATCAAACTGTTGAGCTACAAGTAGTTTTACTATAAATACAAATGGTCAGAGCCAAGAAAAGTTTAAGGGCAAGCAATGAAAAAGCATCTACAAAATCCTGACTGGAAAACCATCATCCTCCCTGTCCCTGGACTAGGGCCTGTGTCAAAGAACTACAGGCACTGGATTCCCACATTTCTTGTTGAAGTTGGTGTCTGGAACTACATTCTGAAAGAGCTCACAGAGTCACGGCTAATTCCTTTATTCTCCTACACGACCCAAAATCCCCTATAAGGCAAGGGACAGATGGTGACACAATCATGTAGGAGAAGAAGCGCACTGCAGATTTTTCCAAAGGAATTCAGGTTTTATCAGCACAATTTCTACTATGTTTAATGGCCACAACTTCCTCACCGGGTTTCCATTCCCTGGAAATACATGACTGGCACACATGATTACACTGCAGCCCTGACCCACTGCGGGGAGGTCAAACACACACACACCAAAAACAACGCTCCTCCCAGCCCCGGGTGCCTCCTTTCAGGGGGCACAGACACTGTGGCACCCCCGTGTCACACATCTGTGCTGCCCCTCACTGTGACCCAACCCAGCCATGTTCCCTTCTCAGTCCTGGCTTTTAACCCCAGAGTGCAACGATCCACTCACCCTCTTCCTTCTCCTCCTCCTCCTCCGGGCGATGGGGGAGCAGGGAAGAGGAAAACCTTGTGGGATCACTGAATATCCTGAGCTGGAAGGGCCCCACAGTACCATGGAGTCCAACTCCTGGCCCTGCACAGACACTCCAACAATCCCACTGTGCGTCCTCGAACAGAGTCAGGACACGGAGAGCATTCACCAGGTACCACCCGAAACATTCGGCTCGGAAATTAACTGATTTAAAGCCTCTGAAAGCTCCAGAACGTCCAATGACTGCTAATAAGATAACAAGATAACAAGAGCTGCTCCTGCTCTCCTGAAGGCAGAGCCCTTTCCTCCCCTTCACTCCCCTTTTTTTTCCTTTTGTGCCTCACCTGAAACATACAAGTTCTGTGTCCCTCTCAGGGCAGCACCTGCATCCCAGCGCTGCATCAGCACCGGTAAAAACACACCCAGAGACTCCGCTTTGTGCCGCTCACGGGACATAAAGAGGAGCCTGGAGAGTCCCGGTCCCACCCCGACCGGGGGGTCACCAGTTCCTACGTCACCGCCGCCCTCCCCTCCCTCGCCCTTCCCGATCACCTGCGGTGTCCGTGCGGGAAGGGCCGCGCGGGAAGGGCCGCGTGGGGATGGGTTCGGGATAGGGATAGGGATCGGCCCGGCCCCGCTCCCGCCGCGCCGTCCCCGCCCGCCGCGCCGCCCGATGGCGTCACTTCCGGCCGCCGACCGCACGCACCCAGTCCACAGCCAACCGATGGCCTCGTTATTTATAAGTGGTAGCCGCGTCCCGTCCCGCCCAATCGGGGATGAGCTTATTGGCGCTGCCGGAGGAGGTGGCGGCGCGGAGTGTGGGTGCTGTCTCAGCTCTCACGGCCCTCGCCATGGCCGCCGCCACCTGGCGCTACCGCGGGGACCTCGAGGCGAAGCGGCCGGCGGCGCTCGGTGAGCGGGGCCGGGCCGGGCTGGGCTGGGGGCGCGAGGCGGGTCCCGGCCCTTCCCGGGACTCACGGGCTCCCTGTCCCACAGTGCGGTTCGCCAACGGGAGGCTGCGGAGCCCCGAGTCCCTGCGCTTCACCGTGTACCGCAGCCGAGACACGGCGCATCCCCGAAAAAGGCACCGCAGGATCCTGGTAAGGGCCCGCCCTAGGAAGGGCGGGGACGGCTCCGGGCAGGCAGATCGCCTTCATCCCGAGATGCTATGATTCCTTCATTCCTTCATGGCTAAGCTTCGCGAACGAAAATTTGGGAAGGCACTACCCACGCTCGTTGCAAGAATGCTGTGATAGCAATGTACGATAAGGTGATAACCAGGTCACAGCCATAGTCGGGCAATGGCCACACGCGGGGCCGCTGTAGGTCACGGCACGAGCTGCATCTGGAATTCCAGTGCCGATCCCACCGCAGGCGAGTCCTGCACTGGAGGGCTTTGACCCTCTTTTGCCCTTAGGGCCGTGGTCGAGGCAGCTCCTGCAGGTGGGAACTAGAAATTGTTCCCTGTGAGGGTGGGGAGACCCTGGCACAGGTTGCCTAGAGAAGCTGTGGCTGTCCCATCCCTGGAAGTGTGCAAGGCCAGGTTGGATGGGGCTTGGAGCAACCTGGGATAGTGGAAGGTGTCCTTGCCCATGTGAGGGGATGGGACTGGATGGGCTTTAAGGTCCCTTCCACCCTAAACTAATTCATGATTCTGTGAAAGTCTGTGCTGAGCTTTGCAGCAGATTTCTTTAAAAACCTCTCAGAGTTCAGCCCAGCCTGTGCCACAGAGATGTTTTGCAGCTGCCAGGAGCTCCCTGGGGCTGGGAGGGGGTTTTGGCTCTGATGTGGCTGGTGGAGCTGCAGGGTTGGGAAGGCAGAGCAGGGACCAGGAACCTGCCAAAGGTCACGGAATCTGTTGTGTTCTGTTCACACAGGGAAATCTTCACCAAAGCTGTCTTTGTCTGGATAAATTAGATTATGAGAAGGTCTCTCAGTGGAGAGAGAAACAAGGGTACAGTCAGAAGGTGCTTTCTGCTGCTGCTGTTAAGGTTTACAGCTGCTTTCCTCGAGGAATAAATGACTTTTCAGCCCAAGTCCTTGGGGGAAATTCACTGCAGCGGACCAGAGACACCAACACGTTCTCATAATGCATTGGAAATAGATTTAGGTGGCTGAGCCACTCCTGTGCTGGCTCTGGATTTCAGCTGGTAAATTACAGGGGCTCAGCAGCTCTGGAGCTTTAGTGGGTCATTGAAAACCACATTTTAATGTGAATTATTAAGGCTAGATCACAGTGAGGTGTTGTACATGCTCGCCATGCTGATACAGTCTGGGTTTAAGTTATGATTCCTGGGAGTTCAGAGCTTGCTGGCACCAAGGCAGAGGCAGGGAAGATCCCCAACAGCCCTGTGTTCAAGGAGTTCTCCCTGGTTCCCCAGGTCTCGGAGACAGAGCGGCTTTGCTACGTGGGGCACAATTTCGGCAGCGGGGTCATGAGGTGCAACTCCCTGTGCAGGTATGGAAGAAGGAGCTGGGAGTAGAGAGGGGCTGCTCAGACACAGAGCTTCTAGTCCCTTCCCTGGGCCTGGCTCAGAGCTGTGATGGGACCTACATTTCACCTAGTTTAGTTGCCTTAAGACTTCTATATTTACTTAGAGCAGTGAGATGTTATGTTTTTGTATGTACACATGCCTTGGAGGTAACTTGGTTTATCATGACATTCTAAATATGCAAGGCAGGAAAAGTGGCAGGAGTGGGAAGACCACATAGTTTAAATCATTTCTGGTGATTGGTTCCCACCAATCACTTGCCCCTGTTCTCCCCAGGTACTTTGTAGGTGTGTTGGACAAGGACTCTGGGCAGATGGAGGTCTACAACGCCGAGATGTTCAACATGCAGCCTCTGCTCTCAGGTGGGAGGTGCTGGGTGTTGGCCCAGTCCGTGCCAGGCCTGTATGTGCCTCCAGCTCTCAGCTGCTCTATCCTCCTCATTCCTGCCTTGTTCACTCCTGCATGCTGTGAGGAACAGTGGGAGAGGGAAGCACAGTGAGACCAGAGTGGAGGTTAAGCAGGGAGTGTGAAGGTGGGAGTCAGTGTCGCTGCCCAAGTGCAGCTTTATCTGGATGTGCTCTGCTGAGGGAGGACTGGATCCCTGAAAAATAAAACAGGTTGTCTTCAGCAGAACTAGTTTTTGTCACAGGACCCAGGAGGGTAACCCAAAGGATCATGTCTTTCAGAGCTGATTTTCATTCTGTGAAGGAGGACCTGGGTTTGGCCACACCTAATTGGCCACACTCCATTGCACCCATAGGCTTTATAGCAAAAGCTCTTTTTTTGTTCTAGGTTCTCATATTTGATGTGTTCTTTAAGTGGCCAAGCCCTGTGGAATTGATCCTGATGTGATGTGCCAAGTCTGTCAGTCACACTTAAGGCATTCCTGTCCTGGTTGCTGCCATCCAAGCAGACTAACTTCTGTTCTTTTATAGATAACTTGATACCTGGTGACACAAAGGATTATCAGAAAAAATCCTACAGGGAGAAGGTAAAGTTGAAACCCCATGTCACATTCTGCTGTGAGTATCTGGCCAACAGGGGCAGGTGATGTTTGTTTGAGACTGGGGTGTTTGGTGTCCTGCAGGGTAAACCTTTGCAGGTGCAGCACTATCACTGTGCCCTGGAGGCAGTACAGTTAGTGCCTGACTTGGCAGTATTTTCGTGGCTATTTTAGGCAGGATCACCATCCCAGGAACTTCCTGCCCCTCGCAGACCAGCACCTCCACACGCAGGTTTTTCCCTGTGAAGTGTTTGAAGTTTTATTAGAGGATGTGGCTGTGGAATGAATGATGGGGGGTTTGGGTGCACAGGGTGCTTTAATGTGTGTCTCTCCTGCACAGGTGGATTTGTGCATCGAGGCCTTTGGCACCAGCAAGCAGAAGCGAGCGCTGAGCTCTCGGCGCATGAACGCTGTGGGCAACGACATCGTGAGCACAGCTGTGACAAAAGCAGCAGCAAACATTATAGATGCAAAGGGAGTGACAGGTGAGTGGATTCTGTCTTGGGGTTTGAGGATGGCAGCCTGAAGGGCGTTTTCCTGTCTGTCCTTGCCAAGTGGAGAGTGACTGAAGAAGCAGCTGGTCTAACAGCTGAGAAAGGCACACGAGGGAACAGCTTCCCTTTGCTCCTGCTAATCTTGGTGTGGGAGTTGCCTGTATGAGGGAAAGGCCCTGTGACCTCAGTGACCTCAGTGACATCCTGCCCATTATTGGGAGCTCTTGTGGGAGTGCCTGGATATGTATTCACTGGGATAAAGCCAGTGACCTTGGTCTGAACTCAGTGGCATGGCTGTGGAAAATGGCACAGTCTTACCTCAAAGACTGTTGCGCCCTTGGGACAGGTCACAGTATGGTGCAGGGTCACCATCTTCGGGGGTTTCCAGGCTGTGGCAGGACAGAGCTGTGGCTGCCCTGACTTTGTGCTGTGGACCCCCCTATGCTGAGCAGGAGGGCGGACAGAAGCCCTCCAGAGCACTTCTGGGATCCTGAGTGTCACTGGCATGCACAAGAGAGGTGTCTGTTGAATGTAGAACCCAGTAGCTTTCATCTCTTTTGTTCTGGGGTGGATATTGACAGTGGTCCCAGTGGTACCAGAGCTGCTTTGTGCCAAGTTCGCTGGAACCCAGGGTGCCAAAACTGTGCTCTGCCCATCAAGCAGCAGCCAGACATCTTGGTGCCCTTCTTTCCTAAATGTTTCTCTAGTTTGGAATGGTTTTTGTAAATTTTAAGGAGCAGAAGGTTCTTGGTAGAAGTTTTAAATGTTTAAAGCTCCAGCTGTGACTAAACTGGTGTTGACCCAAGAGACACCATTGAGTAGACTTGTGTCTAAAGGGAGGATTTGGGTTATGTTCCTGTTGTCTGCATTTTACTTTGCACAGTCCAAACACTCCCCTCCTGCTTCCTTCCCAAGCTCTGATGCAGGATGTGGCCCAGGATGACGTGCAGACCATCTCTGCCTTCCTCCCGCCGTGCCACGAGGATGCCAACAGGCCGGAGCACGTGTACAAATTCGAGGACAGTATCTTTTCCTGGTCACAGGGGTTTTACGTGTCTGTAAACCTCGATGTGCCCATCTGAGAGTGAGCCCAGCCTTCACCTCTCACAACCCAAAAGCTGGGAGCAGGGTAATTCTGTGTTGAGCAGGATTCTCTCCCTGTTGGCAGCAGTTCCACTAGGAATAGTGGTGAGGCTGGCCATGCAGAAGTACTTGGGTTGTGCCACAGTCTGTGCTGCTGTCCCTGGAAGGGAGAGCCCAGGCTTGTTCTTTTCCTTAAAGCCCTGCCAGTCCTGTCCCCCACCGAGTACGAGGCACTGCGGGTGCCAGCAGCTGCCCTGGCCAGCGCCACCGCGGAGGACATCACCAAGAAGGCAGAGGAGAGGAGGTAATGCTGCTGCTGAGGGCCATGTCCTGACTGGGGGCACGAGAGCTGCCCTGGGGCAGAGGGGAACATGTGATCCAGGCATGGCTGAGCAACACCTGCCTTGGGGAACGTGGGGGATAGTTATGTGCACAGCAGCGAAGTGCTCTTTGTGGAGCTAAACTCCCCCTCCCTATCCTGCAGCCACTGCTCCTTTGTTTTGGAGGAGCTGAAATTCCTGCCTGCTGATGAGAAAAGCAGAGACCACAAAGCCCGATGCCTCTGGTTCCTGGATACCCTCATTAAGTTCAGCCACCTGAAAGTGATCAAGAAGAAGCGTAAGAGTTTTCAGCTCATGAAGATGTGCTTTTGGGAATGTCTTTGGCATCCCTTGCTTGACAGCTGAGCTGTCCTCAGGGTCCTGCTTTTGAAACAGCACGACACAAAACACTTTGGTTGAGATTTTCCAGGCTTGTCAATCTTCTGTAGAACTTGTGTATTTGAATGTCCTTGTCAGTCCCTGGCAGGGCTGATGGAGGAGGAAGTGGCAAGCCTGGCTGTAGTATCCTCCTGTGTTCCTGGGGACACAGGAGTCACCTGTAGGACTGCTAAGGAGGATGTGGGAATGACTAGTCTTGGTGGTAATAGAGACTTGTAAATGTGGTCTCCGCTTTATTAGTATTTTGTGGCAAAAGAAATACACACTTAAGTGTGTGTGTATTTTAAATTGTCTAGTGTAGAAGTGAGAGATCCCTTTTACGAAGAAAATAAAAACTGTCAGGAGCCTCGCAGACCTGAAAAATTATGAAACCTAGAAGCCAAGGGCCCAGGCTTCTTTTAGGGTCTCTGTGTTCCTGGGAAGAGGTGATAAATGGTTGGATTCAAGTATCCTTGTGTGTCCCTTCCCACGTGGGATATTCTGTGATATTCCATTATAAGTGTCAGGGTGATACATGTGCTGCTGTGATGGGTGGGTGTGTGTTACTCATCCTTTTGCCAAGCCTCTCTCTGGTCTAGATCCAATGGGTCCCGAGTGCCCACACATCATCAGCAGGAAACTCATGAAGAATTTCACCTCACTGACCTACAACAACGGCAGGTAAGGGACACTGTGTGAGGCTCCTGAGGCACAGATAGGGCAGAGCTCAGCTTGAGTGGCCACAGACAAGCCATCAGGAACTCCCATACACTCCACATCTCACAAGTTCTCTCTTTTGCCACACAGTGTCCAGAATTTAGTCTCTGCATCCATGAAGGCTAAAATCACTGCCTACGTCATTCTCTTGGCTCTGCACATCAACAACTTCCAGACGGACCTCACCATCCTGCAGAATGACATGAAGCTGCAGGAGAGCAGGTGAGCCATCCTGTGTGATCACACCTGCTGGGATCCTCCTACAGGGAGACCCTGGGAGAGCCCTGAAACTACCCTGGCATCTGGGTCGGGATTTAGTTTTCTGCAGGTGGTGTCTGTAGGTGCAAGACCTCCATTTCCCAGCAGGTGTCAGCTGCTGGCTGCTCCTCGGATTAGGGCAGGAGGCCACAGATCCATGCGGTGTCATGGCACAGGAGGTTCGGCAGCCCCACTGATAGTGTTTCTCCATTGTTTTCCAGGATCCTGGACATCGCCAAGGCCCTGCGGCTGAAGATATCCAAGGCCAGAGGGGGGCTGGGGCTGGAGAATGACCAGAACCACAAGCTGGGCACTCTGTCCCTGCCCTTGCCCGTGCAGAAGGCGCCACCAGGACAGCGGAAGCGCAAGAAAATTAACTGAAAAGCCCAAGAGGTCTGAGGAGCAACACAGCCCCTCCCTCACAACATCATGGGGATGCCTTTGTCTGCTGGATTTGGGTCCAGCACCAGGGTGGAACAGATGTTTGCTTCATTACAGTGCTGCTTTTTTATATTTATGTAGAAAAAGCTATAATAAAAAGAGTCTGTCTCCAGGAGGGGAGGATGTTGTGCAGGATCAAGAGGGCACATCCTACTGATATATATTTCTGCTCCCTATTCCAGCTGATAATTCCTATCTGAGCAAATTCCCAGTGAGACCTGGGCAGGAAAACCCTCCCCTTCCTCCCTACCCCAGAACTTCTCTCTGCAGTGTTTCAGTGACAGGCTGAAAAACGTACCCAGACCCGGAGCTGCGCTAGCCAGGCCGGGGGGACGGTCCCGCCCTGGGCAGGTGGATGGACCGGAGCCCCCAGGCTGTCCCAAGCCCCCACACTGGGCACTTGGGCAGTGCCAGCCCTCGGCACCCGCCCCTGTCCGGCACAGGCACAGAGCTGAGAGCTGCGGGCGAGGGCAGGGGACATGCTGCTAAGGGAAACAGTTCAGCGTGTCCCCAGCCGCAATCCGTGCTCTCTGCCCATCCCTGCCCACGGCAGGCACCGGCCAGGACCGGGCACGGCAAGGGCACGACGGGGGTCGGCACCGCTGCCCCCGACCCTGCACCGCCTGGCCGGCACTGCGGGGGCATCTTCCCATGCACGGCTTAGGCAAAAATATCCACCCCACCCGAAACACCCCTAAACATCCAAAACCCCCTCCAAAATCCCCTAAAGCATCCCAAAATACTCCAGCGGCAGTGCCGCTCGGTAGGGGGCGCTGACGGAACAGACGGGAGGGGTCTGATGAAGGGGCGGGGCTTGGTGAAGGGAGTCTGGGTGGAGGCCCGGGAAGGGGCGGGGCTAATTTACCGTTTAAAGACGCTCCCTTAGATCTTGTGCAGCGACACAAACACTGAAACACAAACGAGCCGTTGTTATTTGCGACCGAACTAATAAAAGCAATCGAACCCCGCCACAGGAGAGAGACTCTGTGACGCCGAGACGCGGGCACTGAGCGCTCCGGGGCCGGGCAAAGGGTCCCGCCGGAGAGCACTTGCGGCCCGGCGCGGGGGAGCCCGGCCGTGTTCCCGTTCCCGGCCCCACTCCCCGCGCTGGGGCAGGTCGGAGGCGTGGCCTGGGCGTCCCCTCGCGGTCGGCCCACCCCGCGGCTGCGCGATGACGTCACATGGTGGCGCGGTGACGTCAGAGAGCGGCGCGGTGCCGCGCCGGGCCGGGTGCTCCGGGCGCACGATCCCGATCCCGACCCCGATCCCGCCGTTCCCATGGCACCACCGCCCGCAGGTGCGTCCCGCTAGCCCGCCCCGGACACGGCCGCAGCGCCCCGAGGGCGGAAGGGTGCGGTTCCGCGGGCCCGGCCGGGCCGCGGCCGCGGCCGCGGCCGCCGGACTGACCTTGGGCCCCGGTGCAGGGGGCCGTAATGCCGCCGGGAAGCGCGGGATGTGCCGTGTGGGCTCCGTGGGCAGGGCGCGGTGCCGGGGGCGGTCGGAGTGCCCGGGGAGCGGCCGCGGCCGGCCCGGGCCGTGCGCGGGCACTGCGGGGCTGCGGCTCCCCCGGGACCTGTCCCCGCCGTGCGACACCGGGACGAGCTGCTGCCGCGGGAGCCGCGGCCGAGAGCGGGGACGGGCCTGCCGGGAGCTTGTCGAGAGCTCCTCCCGGGTCAGGCCTTCCCCAAGAGACAAAGACGACGGGCACACCACAGGGAGCGGGCGCGGCTTTCCCTTTCTTCCCCTCCCCCCTTTCTCTTTTGCCTTCTTTCTCTCCCCCCCCCCCCGCTCTCCCTCCCCCCTCGCTCCTTTCCTTTCCTCCCTCCCTCCTTTCTTTCCCCTCCCCTTCCCTCCCTCCATTCAGCACCTCTTTGCTTCAGGCGGGGCTGTTGTCCCCACACCCCCTTCAGATCCTGGGAATCTTGTGCTGCTGGTGCTGGGGAGGATCTGAGGCTCTCAAACCACTCCCAGATGTCAGTGACCTCCGTCAGGCTGAACTGTGATGGAGAGTGGGATTCAGGCAGATATAGTTTTTCACAACTGTTACATAAAAACTCCCCTTCTACTGACAAACAGGGCTCCACAAGTACCGATCCCTGCCGTCCTCCCCTGGGTTGTCTGGGGGAGCTGCCCCTTCCACGTGTCCTTTGCGACCCGGGTCCAGCCCCACTCGAGCTCTGAGACTCCTCAGCAGAGCTTGGGGGTGGATGCAGAGGAGGCTGCAGGGCAGGGAATTGGGACTGCCAGGGAATTTCACCTCTGTGTCAGTGAAATCCCACCTGTGTGGTGCCTGTGCACCGGCTGTGGCTGAGACACAGGGAGTGGCTGAAAGTGCTCAGCTCCTGACTGGGATAAACTGCAACAGGTTGTGATTTATCTGTTGTGTTCTGCTGCAGGGAGAGGCAGAGTGGAAGGATCAGGTCTTGTGACGCTGCTGCACATGGTGGATTTAATTTTGGTGTTTTGTTAGTGTGAGGGTCAACTTTTCACTGTTACAATTCCTAATTCCAGGGGAATTCCAAGGGAAATCTGGTTTGTAAGCTTATTGGCTGTAGTGTAGCACTCTAGGAGTTCATATCTCAATTTCCTTCCTGATTTATTTGTGTTTTAACTGGAAAGTGCCAAGGAAGGCAGAACTGCTTTTTACTGTCTCTGAGACTTGAACAGAAAACAGTGCAACATTTATCAGATGTAGCATTTGTTGCTTTTCCCCTTCAAACTCGGTGGGACTTTGTTGAGGGGTTGTTTGAGTGATGCAGGGACGTGGCAGAGGCTGCAGGGTGCCCCTCAGCCCCGCTCACCTGGTTGTCTTTGGTGCAGGGAGGAGGCTCTGAGGACGCTGCACAGGAACGCCGGGATGATGGGTCCGGGAGGTGCTGAGCCCAAGGACCCTGTGAGTGGCGAGGCAGCGGCCCTGGGCAAGCACTATGTGTGCGGGTACTGCGCGGCCTTCACCAACATCGCGGTGACCTTCCCCATCCAGAAGGTGCTGTTCCGGCAGCAGCTGTATGGGCTGCGCACGCAGGACGCTGTGCGCCAGCTGCGCCGCGACGGGCTGCGCACGCTGTACCGCGGCATCCTGCCCCCGCTGCTGCAGAAAACCACCACCCTGGCGCTCATGTTCGGCCTCTACGAGGACTTCTCGGCGCTGCTGCTCAGCCACGCGCACGCCCCGGAGCTGGTGACGCGCAGCGCGGCCGCCGCACTCGCTGGCACCACCGAGGCTGTGCTCACGCCCTTTGAGCGCGTCCAGACACTGCTCCAGGACTATAAACACCACGATAAGTTCACAAACACTTACCAGGCCTTCAAGGTGCTGAAAGCCTATGGAATGAGGGAGTATTACCGGGGGCTGGTGCCTATTCTGCTGCGAAACGGGCCCAGTAACGTGCTGTTCTTCGGCCTGCGCGGGCCCATCAAGCAGTGTCTGCCCGAGGCGACCTCACACAGCGCTCACCTGGTCAACGACTTCATCTGCGGGGGACTGCTGGGCGCCATGCTGGGCTTCCTGTTCTTCCCAGTGAATGTGGTAAAGACTCGCATGCAGGCTCAGATTGGCGGGGAGTTTCAGTCCTTCTCCAAAGTGCTTGTGAAGATCTGGCTGGAGCGCGACAGGAAACTGATGCGCCTCTTTAGAGGAGCCCACCTGAACTACCACCGCTCTGTGCTGTCCTGGGGGATCATCAACGCCACCTACGAGTTCCTGCTGAAGCTGCTGTGACCCCCATCCTGCTTGTGGGGCGTTGGCACTCATGGTGCATCTGGGCACACGCCCAGGGAGCAGGGCCTGTGCACGTGACAGGTAATTCCTCCTGGCCTTCCATATTTATGGGGTGAATGGTGATAAATTTAAACCTTGGTGCAATTGTGATGAACTTCTTAAAGTATTCCTTTGCTGGCAGGTGAGTTTACCCATAACGGAGCTTCTAGGCAAATACAAGGTTTAAAAACAAATATCAAAAATATTTGTACCAGTCTGTTATTCAGTATCACTCCCAAAATTCCTTAACTCTGTGATGGGATGTGCTCCACTGCCTGCATTTAGAACGTGAGAATCAAGGAGAGGCTGAAGAAAACTGATTCCATTGCCTGATCAACTTCCAAGTCTTGATTCTGGAACTGCTTTTTCAGACCCTTTGGGTCTTCATTGTGTCAAGCTCAAAGGACACAGATGGGGATGACTGAGGTGTAGAGCTCCCAGCTGCACCTCAGGCTGCTTGCAGCAGTGACTGTGTCCTCCAGCTGTGGCACTGACCATGTGACCTCAGCCCAAGCTGGATCTCTCTGTGTGTATGTGTGTGTGTGTATGTGTCCCTTCCTGGGAAAAGGGAAAAGTAGAAGGAATGAAACAGCAAACTCACTGAAGCTTTAAAGTGTCCTTCCTTGTAAAAAAAACACGGAGTTTGTTCTGCTTAATCTTTTTGTTTGGGGGGTTTCGTTGGGTGGGTATTTTTGCATTGCTACATTTTTGTTGCCTACAGCTATGGGGCCAGGGAGAAGCTGTCCCTCTTTCCAACACTCACAGAACACTCAGGCTCCTGCAGCCACTCAAGCACTTCACACACAGCTCTTTGCACTGTGGTGTCTTGTCTTTTCTCAGTTCCTGCTGTGGAATTATGGATCTTGTGATTTTTTACCCAAAACTCGGGGTTCTGCCTGCTTGATGTGTGCTGCTGAAAGTTCTGTCAGACACAGTGGCATAGACAAGGTGAGGTTCCTGGATTACCTGCTTCAGTTGGAGGTCTGTAGGTGTAGCAGAGATGGAAGCCAAAGACGACCTTGGAAGCAGAGAGGTGGGAAAGTGGAGTGTTTGGAGATGTGTTTCAGGACTTCTGTGGGCAAGTACTGAAAAAGACTGACAGAAATGCGAAAATTGCATGTCTAACAGACATGAGAGTTGAGAGATAAAAGACTTCAGACCTTAGAAACAAGGAGAGAAAGGCAAGCATGACCCTGAGCCAGGTGAGGGTCTCAACAAAAAGCATTTGATTCTCCTGGGGGACTTCCTGTTATTAAACTGTATGTTTATATATATATATATATAAACCAAAAGACTGTGGATGATGTGGAGCAGCAAAGCTTTCAGAAACTGGTCTCATTTTGGTCTTTTCATAAGTTTTGGAGGGGCTATTGCTTTTCTAAATTACAGTTTTCCATTTGCTAAACTGTCTTCCAATATTGATCCTAATCAGTGTGTTGCAATCATAAACACAGCCCTGACCTTCACAGCCAGCACAAACACAAGTTCCTGTATCCCAGTGGTGATTATCTGCATCTAAATAAAATGTTTACTGGATATTTGTTACTGGCGGAATCTGATTTTTACCAGTGTGCTGGGTTTTTTTGTAATCACTCCTTGATGGAATAAAAACAAAATCTGCATCCTATTTCTCTGTGGAAGATATTCTGTGCTTCTGCAATGTCGGGGAAGCTGAAGTGTCAAGGGTGAGAGTTTGCCACAAGCCCAAAGCCAGTCAGTGGCTTTCAGCCCCAGCAAAATAGTGCAGACCTGGTCTGAGGCTGAGAGTCCAGTTTTGACTTTTCATACGTCATTTTCAGAAAAACATGATGGAAGAGCACTGAGCTGGGCCTGTGACACACAGGAACTGCGGCACCTAAGCACTAAGAGGTTTTTTTCCTTTCAGTTTTAGGGGGTAGGCAAGAACCAGTGAGCATTACAGAACACAGCTCATAAAATAGATTTTAATTCAGTGAATTATTAAATATTTATTATGCAAGCAAGAGAAACTGTCCACAAATAGTAAGTTACTGTACGGCTGTAAGTACAATACTTTCAGAGCAGTTCTGATACTTCATATATGGTATTAAAAGGCTACAGTTTTTACTATGAAATCTCAGGTATTTCAAAATATTCTACATGCACAATTTGTTTTTGTAGTAAAAACCTTATACTTAATTGAGGATACTTAGTGCTTTAGAAAATGTACCTTTGACTAAGATCAGGAAATGAGAAGTTTCTGTTTCCTGCAGGACAAAAACAGGATGGGCCGTTGACTTCTTCCTTTCACTCCAACTTTTTATAATCCTGTAAAGTAGATTTTTTAAAAGCTTCCATTTGGCAAGTGTATTTCTGTTTTCTAGGAGTTTCTACGTCCTAAAGCAACAGACCCATGTTCTACTGTGTCATAACCTTCTCCACATCAGCGCTACCCAAATCAAAACCACAACACAAACAAAAAAACCCAACAAAATCAACCAAGCCCCACCCCCTCCCCCCAAACCCCCAGAAAAACCTGATGTTTACATTCTAAATCTGGTAGTAGGCATCAAACTGTCCTTACCCCAAGACTCCAGGAGTGCAAACGAACGTGTGTGTGTGTCTGTATCGCTGTGCTTTTCCTTCCTATCCCCATGCTCTGTCTGCCAGTGCCGTGTCTCCCTGGGCTGCCCTGGCTGGCCCTGCACTGGAGCCCGTGGCTGTGCACGCTCTGACACCCCTGTGCACACACCTGAGTGTGGCCACAGGGCCCCAGTGATGGCCTCCCCCTCTCCCCCCCCACACTGGGAGACACTCTGGCCATGTACGTGCTGCCACAGCCACAGAATGTGACAGAACCAGCTCCAACACAGCTCTGGTTCCTCAGACACTGCCGGGTGTGGCCTCCCCACAGATCTGCAGCTGCTGACCAGC
This sequence comes from Corapipo altera, assembly GCF_003945725.1. Lineage (NCBI taxonomy): Eukaryota > Metazoa > Chordata > Aves > Passeriformes > Pipridae > Corapipo > Corapipo altera. The sequence continues at coordinate 7,930,992 of NW_020884909.1, read as the reverse complement.
TCTGGAGAGGCAAGAATTCTTCCACTAAAGACATTCTTGAGTACAAAGCCAGGCATTTAACAACACACTGCACAGCTAGACAGAGCTCTGTCCCCAGGAGAAACGCTGTGAAATTTAAGTGCTGCAGCACCAGTTTACAGACACCCCTGGTGTGAGCCACCCCCTCACAGGCTGCCAGCGCAGTCCCTCATCTTCCTTGAAAACTCTTCTTCACAGTTTTATACACTTCTCAAGGTTAAGCATTCAACCTTGGAAACACAAGTATGATAAACTTTTTTTTTTTGACTATTTGGAAATAACCCAAAGCTCATGGACACAAAACTTCATTGCTTCAGTAAAGTTACTGTAAGAGAACTGAAAATCCTCCCACCACAACGTGACTGCAGGGTGTGCCAGCTGTGAACCACTCAGGAGTGAACTTCACAGGCAAAACGTGGTAAAACTTCCATGGAAAACTTCCAAGTGTTGTTGAAACGGAATAATCAATCAAATGACCAAAGTCTAAGACTACCTAGTTACTCTAATTCAAACTTATTACAAATGTCATCAGAAGGACAAAGTAACATTTCTACAGCATACATGTACAGATTCAGTTCTTCTATGCATCTGCTGGACATGCTACAAAAGCATCAAGGTGACCAAACCCCCTCACCAGGTGAGCTGTCAGTCCCAGAGCCAGGCAGGGCCACTCAGCCCACCAAAGGTCGTATCAAGGTGTGGTGACGTGTCACTGTGGGGTAACAGTTCTTCATATAGAAAGGTAAGTGTCCAATGCTCAGCACAATACTGGTGTAAAACACAGCGTATCATGAGGTAGAATTAAAAAACACTCAGTGCATATTCACAGGCATAGCGTTACAGTCACTAGGGATCCACCAGTCCGAGGAAGTTCCAAGAGGAAAGAACAAAAACAGCCTTGAAAGCAGACAGACAGACCCACCCAAGAAATGCCTCGATTCCACAGGTGGTCCTTCACCTCCAAAACAAACACCGTGCAAGTCCATGAGAACTGTGAAACTCCCTCAGATGTCCCTGTAGTCCCTTCCATGACGTGTAAGAAAACACCAAATAAGGTGAGAAAGCAGCCTGGCAGTGGGAGAGAACTGCCAAGGGAAAAGCCACAGTGGTCCGGGGCAGGACCTGGTTTTTCCCCAGACAGCTTTGGCCCATTACAAACTCCTTGTAGCTCCTTCTTTGCATAAAAGTCTTGTATCCCACAGCTGTCCCTGGGTCTCCTGCACACTCCCCTCCCAGGGCATTAACCCACAGCCCAGGGAGCTGACCCTGAGCTGCTCAACAACCCCAGACCCACGTGCCCAGGTGCAGGCTCAGGTTCACAGGGGCTGGGTGCCAGCAGAAGTGACGTTTGCCCTCAGATTACCAAACACCAAATATTGAAGGCTTCCTATTACCAAAGGAATTCTCCACAGCAGGAAATTTAAGACTTTTTTCTCTCATAATGCAGAAGAGCCTTAAGTTCAATAATTTCTCCAGCACCACCAGGGTATGATATGCTGCCTGCACAAATCCAAAGCTACAGGAGGTTCCTCAGGCTTATGCTTCCAGCTCTCTCACCTCCAGAAATGTTGTTTTTATCCCCAAACGTGTTTTGCAAAAGGCTTTGTAAAAGTCAGCTTTGAACAAGTGTGCTCTGTCAAGCCACAGACAGTGAACCTGAACACCAAAAGCTGACAGTCCTTTCAGGAAAAGTTCTGAAGTTCCCTTCTGAACTGTGTGACTGATCAGTGAAACTTTAGTGAAATACTAAAAAAAAACCTGATCTTGGAACACATAAGCGAAGAGATTATAACTGATGTGGACTGAAATACATATGCATTTACAAGGTTGGCTCTATTAACTCAGGGGTTGAAACCTGGCATTTGTACTTTGGGTATGATCACAGAATCCGTTGAGTTGGAAAGGACCGAAAAGGATCCCCCAGTCCAACTCCTGGCCTGCCCAGGACACCCCAACAATCCCACCCTGTCCCTGAGAGCGTTGTCCAAACACTCCTTGAGCTCTGGCAGCCTTAGGGCCATAACCACTTGTCCAATGCCTGACAACCCTCTTGGGGAAGAACCTTTTCCTGATATCCAAACTAACCCTCCCTGACACAGCTCCAGGCGTTCCCTTGGGTCCTGTCATTGCTCACAGAGAGCAGAGATCAGTACCTACCCCTCCACTGCCCCTCGGGAGGATGCTGATGGCCTCAATGAGGCCCCCCCCCTCAATCTCCTCCAGGCTGAATAAACCAAGTGCCCTCTGCCCTTCCTCATAAGGTTTCCCCTGCAGACCTTTCACCAGGATGAATGTTACAGTGTTCCACACCTGCTGATAAAGCCTGGTTAGACCCAGACAGATCTCACTGTTGACCAGTTTGCTTTTAAACTCCTCCCAGACTGAGAGCACACGTGAAGGAAGGCTCACCTGGTTGTACTATGGACACATCCGAATGAATTCCTCCCACAGCCAGAGTGCAGGCAAGGTGTGGAAAAACAGCCAGCTGGGAAACCCCCCAACATCAGCAGAAAGCCATAGTGTTTCAGATGTGGGATGATGCGGAAAACTTCCTACAACAGAAACCCAGCAGTGGAGGAGCCAGAGCTGCCCCACTGCATGAACCATCAGAGTTCCTCTGGGTCAGGGTCTTGTGCAGCGCTGAGTGAGGGGCTCGAAGGGGGCCTGCCTGCAAGGGGGGTGGCTGGGTGAGCTTCAGTAGTCCCTCCCACCCTGAGCCACTCTGTGACTCATTTTTCTAGCCAATCACAATCAAATTCATATAGAAATGAAAGTATAATTTCCTTTTCCTTTTTTTTTTTGTGTCAGTAACTGTGTTGCTTATGTAGTCAAGCAGCTGATTATCTACAAATCACCACGAAGTTGCTTCAGCGACTGAGGAGGAAGGAGAGGTGAGGCAGAGTCCAGCTCCCATGGGACAGGAGGCACCCGGGCCCCCTCTGCATTGTCTCAAACAGCCCATTCCAGTTGCACTAAAGGAAATGATCAAGTATCAGGGTACAAACACAGCAGGACAGCAACTCGATGGCACAGGACCAGCAGCAGCAGAACTCCACTGGCTCTGGGACACGGCCGCAGGGTCGTGGGTGCAGGAGGAAGATCCGCACGGTGCTGGGTTGGAAAATCCTTCCAGGGCCGTGTTCCAAGACCACAGTAACCGAGATCCCATCCAGAGGGAGAGATTTTTGAGAGAGCTGAAGTACAACCCACGACCATCCAGGCGCAGGCCCCGCTGCCGTGCCTAGAACTTGGGCTGGTAGAGGGAGACGCGTCCACTAAGGCACCCCGAGGCAATCTGACAGTGCGTGGGGGAGAACTTGGTGGTGAGCACCACGTCGTTGTGGGAGTACAGGGAGCGGATCTCGCGCAGGGGACTGGCCTCCCGCGGCAGGCAGTCCACCAGCTCCCGGCACTGCGCGTCAAAGCCCAGCAGGCGGATGCCGAAGCCATGCGGGGATGAGATCATGCGGCCGTCAGGGCTGAAGCAGAGCTCCTTGATGTATCCCCGGCCCACATTGGCCTCCTCGATGCAGTGCGTCAGCCGCAGGGAGCAGCGCGGGGACACGGGGCGCACTGGGGCTCCTTCCTGGAATTCATAGACACAAGTCCACTAAAGGGAGAGGCAGAGAAAGGGACACTGAAAGAGAAGTAAAGCACTGCAAACACACATTCCCTCCCACCAGCCTGGACAGGTAACGAGCAGTTCATGGGACTGATGCTATTGCTGACCCGCCCTTAAGTGAGCACCAAGAACAGACCAGTGCCTCGGCATCTCCCTCGCTCTGAAAGCTGTTCAGCATCAAAGCTGCTTTTTTAATTAAATGGGTGCTAGGTATCATCTTTTCAATCTCGTTTTTATGTGCAAAGAGCAAAGCCTAATCCTTTGGCCAGGCACGTGCTCTAATTTAGTAAATATTTAAATTAAATCTACAATAAAGCCAAACTCATTCAACTGTAACTTAGAGCTGACCACTGGCATTTTGAAGTCCATTTCCTTGGACTTCAAAAGGAAAGGAACCTAGAAATGAGGGAGAAACCAATTTCTGAAGGAATGTTATGAACAGCTCTACAGCCAGCTTGTTTTTCGTGGGACAGGCAGGGATCTTAATTATTTAATCTCAAAAACAGGTCAGTGACTAAGTTTGTATTGTGTTGATTCCATTTCAGCCAAAAGACCAAGTGTTCCTAGCTCTGTCCAGTGCATTCTTCTGAACCACCCACAAAAGGAACAATACCAGAGAGAGTAAGGCAGACTCCAGGACTATGGGAAATTATAACTCAGGCAATCAGCAGTACCAACAGATGCAATAAAACATTTGCATTTTGGAAAAATCCTGTGCTGTGTAGTGGTTTGGTTGCTACAGAACCAGCTTTAATGATTATAGCCACTTTGCTAAGCTTCCACTCAATTCTCTAAACTTCTGTAGGGGTTACCATTAAAAAGAGTGGCTTTCTTAAAACAAAAAATCTCAAACAAATACACAGACACCAAAAAAAACCCAGCCCAAAGAAAACTGAACCAACCCCGATTTACATCAGCAATCCAACTAACTAAACTGTTTATTATTGGTCAAGTATTACTGTCTATTGTTGGTCAATTTGGGGCACCAAAGGCTCCAGCTTGCAGCTGAGCTGCAGCTGGTCTTGTAACTTCATACTTCAAGTAAAAGTTGGAAGTGGATTCTGCCAGGAAGATCATTAAAAAAAATTAAAAAATTTTTTCATAATTTTGGTGCAAAATGACAGAATTTGTAAGCATGACTAACTAATCTATTCACATGAACATTTACCCCCAAACAATGAAATTCCAGTACACTTGTCTGATACATGTAACCCCACATGTTTTCAGGAGGAACATGAGGCTCTGGCCGTACCTCCTGGTCGTCCGTGTTGCTGGAGCACCGGAGCAGTGTGGCCCAGCCCTTGGGGTGCAGCTGCAGCGACGTGATGCAGTTCCCACGATCTCTTTCCCCAGGAACCTCTGGTGTCAACACCTCCAAGCTATTCCTGGGTGATCCACCTGGAAGGGGGATCAGCTGTGAGTCTCAGTCCTGCTGCTGAAGTGGGGTCACACCTGTGACAGCTGCACCCGAGTGCCAGGACAGATCCCGCCACTGTGACAGGGTAATTCAGAGAAGTTTCACAACACCTACAGCCAACACAGTCCTCATTTCGAACAGCTCCTTTTTTTGAAATTTGCATGCCAAAACCTGCATAGAACCACCTCACACCAAGAACCACGTCAGAGTCAACCTTTCACACTTCCACTCTTCATTACATTACAGCAAAAGCTGTAGAGTTGGGTTTTTATAGGAACTACCGATTCTCAAACTTGTATGATGTCCTCTCAAAATTCCTTCCAACATTTGCCCAGCTGCATGCAGCTTGTCTCCCCTGTTCCCCTCACCCACAGGTAGATCACTCCCTATCATTCAGGTAAGCCTCCTCCTTTCATCACTATGTTTCAGCATCTCACCATGATGCACATAAAACTTAACATTATACTTTTTTATATTGCAAGAAATTCACCAAGTATTCATCCATTTGTCAAGTTCACACTGACTCTCTGGAAGTGTATCTCAGTTTTTCCCCTAAGGATCATTCATATGAATTTTGTTCAAGAAAAAACCACAAGGAACAGGGAGCACCTCTATGTAACAACACTAATGTACTGACATAATATAAAGCTCTTGTTGCTGTTATCAGATTTCTCAGAAAAAAAACTGATTAGAACCCCAGGCTTTGGTATGCAATGATATTTAATTGGTTTAATAGAAGTCATAGCAACAACTTTTTTTTTATAACCATAGAGACAAAAATGCAGTTTTTCACTATCACACTCTGGCTTTTTCTGATACAAGACAAAGTCTATGATTTGTTTTAATTTATCTTTTTTTGGTGAACTTGTCCTACCTTCTCGCTGGGAGGACCGTGACAAGTGTTTCTCAGAAAGTGGACCCGAGTCATGCTGGTGACAGGGTGAACCCACAGCTCGAGGGCCGGAGGAGCCAGATGACGTTATGTCTGCAAACAGCATCACCAGGTGAGCACCACAGGCATGCCCAGCCCACCTGGGATGCTGCCAAGAGCACCCCACAAAATACCTCTAACACAGGGCTGCCCCAGAGCGCTGCACAACATTCACCTGAGCTCGACGTGGTCCTCCTGGCTCTTAAAATCGGGTAGCTGCCAACCTCTAAGGACTTGTTTAGGTCAAGGTCATGCAAAATCAGGAGGTAACCAGAAGAGGTGGAGATGAGCATTTTAGAACAGTCTGGCGTCAGCCTCATTCGCATGAGAAAGCGGGTGTGAAAGAACTTCTTGTGGGGACATCCATCCTCTGTGCACCTGGACAGTGACACAAGCCAAGGTCAGCCCCGACTCCAGGCCCTGATGTCCTGCACCTGAGGGTCCAAGGTGTGCCCAGCATCCTTGTTCACCCCAAAATCTCTTTCTGGAGCACTGTCTTTATCCTACTTTTTAATGAAATGGCAGAACTCATGAGTTCATATGACCACAACGAGGACAGAACTTTCTCCAAAAGGAAGAATTACATTTTGGCATGTCAGCAAAAATTTGGTCCTTTCAGTCACTGGACCTAATAGATGGGACATCACTACAGAGAGGTGATGCAAGCTCTTGGTAAGGGGTATACACTACTCCCAGTGTTTCAGAACATATTCCAGCCCCCCTCGAGTCTGCACCTTGTACAGAAGAGCCCTATCCTGGTGTGCTGCAGAAACGCCATGGTGCAAACACAGGGTAAACATCTGGGTACCTGTTGGTGTCCCAGATGATCACATTTCCATCGAAGCCCGACGTCACCAACAGCCTCGTGTTGGTGTCGTACTCGATGTTCTTGACCCAGCTGGTGTGGCCATGCAGAGTGCAAACTTTGGTGTTCAGCTTCCTCAAGTCCCAGAGTGCAATCGTCGTGTCGTCGGAGCACGTTGCAAACAGTCGGTTATCCAAAAACCTGGGAACGGCAGGGAAACACTGCAGCTGCTCAGGGCCTTCTCCAAGGCAAATGCTCTTGGGCAGGAATGTAAGCTAGCACAGAGATAAACAGAATAGCCACACACAAAAAAAACCCAAAACACACAGCAGAATATGTACCAATAAAATCTCCAATAAAAGCAGAACTGTCGGGATATGAACCAGTAGTACCTCTGTAGTAGCAAATAAATACAGAGGCACAGCAAAAGTTTGGTTTAGTTTGGGGGTTTTTAGGCGTTTTGTATGTTACTGAATCATGTACAAATCACACAAGAGCCAAACCACTGGTGGAACATACACTCAGACAGAATCCCAGCAGTAACTCCACCCATTCCCTCTCTGGACAACACTGAGCTCAGTGGAGATGGAGGGGCTGGACTTAGCACAGCTAGGAAGTAAGCTGAATAAACTGAGTCTAGAGGTTACTGAAGCAAATGCAAGGCTTTCCAAAAACACCGAGTGAAGACAAGACCTTGTTTGAGAACACACAAAAGTTGTTTGGTTCACTGAGAAAATCAACAGGCAAAACCACCGAGTTGGCACTACACAATTAAAGCTGAGTACTGTCTGCTCCCACTAGAACTCAGGCCTGCATTTACATTTAGAAGGACAAAGCATGCTGGTTTATGTTTGGAATTCATGCCCAATGAAAGCATTCAGTGAAAAAAAGCCCGACCTGAGGTAAATGGACAAGACACCCACTCAAAAAACACCCACTAAACATCCTTTATCTCAGTGCTGCACCACACAAAAGTAGCAACAACCCTGAAAAAATGAACAATAACCAATCACCATGGGAGAAATCCCAAACTCTGGTGTAATAAGCACTTTTGGCGTTTATTACAAGGAATTTCTGCAGTGCCACAGTGGCTGGAGTCCTGCTCGTTAACCAGAACAAGGTTTCAGGTAACACTGCAGTAACTGTGTGCAGAACAGAGTTCAGTTCCTCTGTGCCAGATAGATGCACATTTTACTTCAGCTTTCCTGACAGACAACCAGCTGACGTAAAACTTCAGTCTTTTTCATAAAAAGGACAGCCAACTTGTGAAAAACATTGACTTATCTGAGGAACATGGCACCCCATATCATATCTGTCTCTTTTGAGGGGAAATGCTCAGACTGTTCTGCAGTTTTCTTGAATTTTTTTGTTCGGGTTTAGTTTTTGTTGTTTTGTCGTTGGTTGTTGTTTTGGGTTTTTGGTTTTTTGGGGGAGGTTTCTTTTTTGCTTTAAGAATTGAAGAGTAGCTGCAATATTATTAGAAGGTACCTTAAATTCACCCCTCAAAATCAATTCACAGATGCAGAACAGCTAAAGAAACTCTGATTTTAAAGGAAAAAATTTGCATGATAAAAATACTGTGGACTTAGGCTCCCACTATTTTCTGCTCTGTCCTGAGAGATTGGCAGAGGATTGAAAGCATAATGGCTGAGCTGTGGCAAAACACCCCTCCTGACCTACCTGATGTTGTTAACACAGTCTTCATGGGCCTCAGAGAGAGTCTTGATGTGCTTTGAGGATATTGGGTCAAAGAGCAGGACTTCGGTCTGTTCGCAGGCGACGGTCAGCACCGACCTGAGGGAGCAGAACCTCTGCGTTGGGGGGGGTTGCCCTCTGGCAGGTACCTCTCGTGCTGTGGGTTCCCCTGCCCACACCCTCTGGGTGTTCTGACACTGCAGTAACACCAACTCAAACGCTAATTTGGAATATCTATTTGCCCTTCTGCAAACCCAGCGAGGGCTTTTCACTAAAGCCTTGTAAAACACAGATTTGGGAGCACCAGGGAAGCCGTGGCAGCAGTCTGAGCTGGGCACTCGTCAGCAGGGATCGAAGCTGACTGTCCTGGAGAGGGAAGGTCCCTGCTCTGCCCAGGGTCACCAGAGCGGCCTCTGGGCCTGGGGAGCCCCAGGCATACCTGGATGTCGATCCAGGGCACACCTGAATGGGCAGAGGCCCGGGCACACCTCGCCGAGGTTCTCACGCGCACCTACCCGTCGGGCGAGTACTCGAGGTTGAAGACCGCGCCGTGGGTGCGGGTGCTGAGGGACACGGAGTCGGCGGGCTGGATGGCGCCGTACAGCCCGGTCATGGCGCCGAACGTGTCCCGCGCCGGGTCCACGGCGGCGCCGCGGCCCAGGCAGCGCCCGCGCAGCCACGTGAACAGCCCCCCGAGCGCGCCGGGCCCCGGGCCCGCAGGATCGCAGTGCCGGGGGGGCTCGGGGTCCAGCGCGGGCCCCGGCGTCGGGTCCGGGCCCAGCCCCACTCCCGGCCCCGGACCCGGCTCCGGCTCCGCGCTCATGGCGGCTGCAGCGCGGCTCCAGCGCGGCTCCGCCCCCTGCCGGCGGGGCGGGACACTGCGCATGCGCAGCTCCGGCTCACACCTGCCCCATGAGGCCCCGCCCAGCACTGTCACGTGACCGCAGCTGCACGTGACCGGGGCGGCACCGGAAGGTTTGGAACCCCCTGAGCGGGAACCCCCTGAGCGGGAACCCCCTGAGCGGGACCCCCGACCCCGATCGCTCTGACCCGGGACCTCGGGACCTCCCTGACCGGGACCCCCTGGGCTGACGGTTCCCGGTCCGGGAGCTCCCTGTGGCCCTGAGCCCCTCAGAATTTGAGTCCAACTTTGCAGTTGGGCAGTTATGATCCAGCCGTTGCGTTGTCAGCGTTGTACAAGGCTGAACCCTCTGTTTTGAGGCAGACTGATCACACACGGGTGTTGAGCTGTCGCTGCCAGTGCTGCCCCTGTCCAGGGCTTCTCAGCCTCCCCTGCCCTGACAGCGAGGCGGGCACGGCCGGGACAGCTGATCCCGGCTGCGTCAGCTTTTATTTATGTCTCCCCTTTGCCTTACCCCAGTTCACACGCTGACAATGATGCCATGGGGTGTGGGGGACAGTTTTCCAGGGGGTTACAGCCGTCTGGGGGTGTTGCTGCTCGGGACCAGGCATCGGGCGGTTGGTGGTGAGCAACTGCCTCTGCAGTGGTTTATGCCCGTGCCCGTTCTCACGGCGGCGAGAAAACACCAAAACAGCGCACGCCGGGAACCCCCTGAGCCGAGGGGGGACCGTGCACGAACTCCAGTGCCGCTGCGAGCGGGGCCCCCGGCACGGACTGGCACCGGGCCCGGCGGGACAGCGGGCACCTCTGCTCTGCCGGGTCCCTTCTGCTCCAGGGCCGCCGCTGCTCCCGCGGGGGGACGGACGGACCCGCCCGGGACCCACCCCCGGCCCCGGAGCGGACCCGCCCTCTCCGCGATGGCGGCCGGCGGCGGGGCCGGCGGGGCGGCTGGGGCTGAGACCGACCCGGCGGACACGGACCCGGCGGGGGAGATGGATCCGCCGAAGATGGACCCGGCGGGGGAGATGGA